>NC_077233.1:3110835-3163335 GCF_027887165.1 Monodelphis domestica
GCCGATGGCCGATATCTGCAGTCATCGCCCTGCAAGCTCGATGGGTTAAGAGCAGCCACGACTGTCTTACCGTCCCTTCCTCTCCGGGGCCTCATTTAAATGACGGAAGGATCATTTCCGGCTCCCTTTCCTTCCTCTGGGCCATATGCTAATGTTCCTCTGGGCTGTCCCGCTGGCTGGGGTGGGGAGTCTGGCCACGCAGGGGCACGGCCATCTTGGTTCGAGGGGGGCGGAGGCTCCGTCAAGCCCCATTATTCCAGGCAGGGGATGCTCGGAGAGCTGAAGAAACCCTCTTGGCTGTCTTGGAGGATTTTTGTGTGTTCTGTCGCTGTCTCCTTCTGAGCTAGGTTCTTCCTGGCACGCTCGGGTTTTCCTCTTGGTTCCGTGCTCCTGTTTATTTATTTTCTACGTGTGTTTTGAAGGCTGAGCTCACTGGAGAGCTCCCTGTGCATCCACATGAGCCTTTTTAGATGCTTTTTCTTTTTTGCTGGACACCAAGGAGGCAGGGTGGGGTAGGAATTAGGGATTGGGGAGTTCCGCCTCTTTTTTATAAGGGGAGGAAATGCAGGTCTTGTAAGGCTGAGTGACTTGTCTAAGGACACTCACATCAGTAAGTGGTAGTCAGGATTTGAACTGGGGGCCTGACTCCCAATTCAACACACTTCCTACTCTCCAGTGCTGCCTCTTCCTCTGAATGCCCTTTGTCCTCAGTGAGCCAACTTCCCTTTCTGTGTTCCGGAGGATCCAAGCAAGCCTGTGTTTGCTCTGAACTTGGGGAAGCTCTTGTGGTTGCATCTGACCTAGCCCAGCATCCTCTTTGGCCATCGTGACCTCCAGGGTGCGGTCTGCCTCGATGGGCCACGAGGACTAGCTTCAGCAGCTCCTGTGGCTACTTTCTGCAGATAACATTGCCAGAGAGTCACCTTTGTATCTTGTTAGGTTTCACAGACCTCTCTGAAGTCCCCAGTCAGGCTCTGTGCTGGGGACCTGGAACCAGAAAAGGATCCCTCCCTGCCTGCAAGGAGCTTCTGTTCCACCACGCAGCTTCTCCGACACAGTCCCCGTGGCTGCTTTAGTAGCCCCAAGTAAGAGGACGAGGCCCCCGGGGAGGAGAGCCAAGCCTCATCGGTCCCCCTTTGGGATTCTTGCTCTCTTGCCTCCTGGAGTCGCTCCAGAAATCTGCTCGGGAGCCCAGCCACGGGGCGAGGGATTCCGGATGCTTGTCCAACAATTCCTCTGGTTTATTTGCTCAGGAGTTCTGTGGATCAGCGTTCTCGGGAAAGGAGCTTCGGGCACTCTGCGAGGCGACCTTTTTCTGCAGAGCTCCTTCTCCCCGTGGCTGGCCGCTAGAGGAGCTGAGGGCTCACCTTCAGCGGGGCGAGGGCGCCCGATTCAGCAGCCCTCGGCCCCCAGCTGTCAGGGCTGTGTCCACCCAAAGGGGAAGTGACAGAAAGAAATGCCCGTCACCTTCTGCAGGGAGCCGGACCAGGGCAGCCCCTAGAAGGAAGCAGCAGGGCCGTGGCAGGCTCTGGGGAATCTCCCAGACAGCAGCTTCTGGGAAACAGAAAGTGAGCTTTGGCCAAAAAGAGTCTCCAAGACAAAGGAATCGAATTTGTGTAAGTGGCCCAATGGTGGATGTGAAGCCCACCACCGAGGCTGGGGACCTCCGAATGCTTCTTCCCACTCTGGCCTCCCTTTGAGGTCCAAGCACCTTCTCTGGGCCCCGGAAGCTGGGCTGGGGATAGGAGGAGGCCTTCTGTTGCCATGCAAGGAGCATTTCAGAGCTAGGAGCCTCAGGACCCAGCCTGAATCTCCACTCTTAACCTAGGAGGCCTTGGGAGAACGACTGAGCCACCCTGAGCCTCGGTTTCCTCTTCTGTAAAGTGTGGGGGTCAGGCAGACAACCTCTGGGGCCCCTTTGGACCCCAATTCATGATTCTACGCATCCACTGAATAAGCTGAGTCCGACAAAAAGCAAACCTCACCGAGCAGAGTGCTACGTGCCCCGGAAAGCTCCGTGTCTCCCCGATCCTGGTCCGTCTGCATCCGCTGCCTCCTGGAAAGATGAGGGATTCACTGGGCCGGCCGCAGGGTGAGCCTCCATCAGAGCCCAGGGGGACTGCCCGCCCCCAGAGCGCGGGCAGACAAGGGGTGAGGCTGGTGCCAAGCGGCGCCCTGATGGGCTCTTGGAAGATCCGATTTCTCGGGCTCAGCTGTCCTCCCACTGCCAGCGTGCCGGAGATCACTCGTGAACAGACGGGTGCCGTGGCAGGAGGGCAGCAGCTCCTGCTGGGCTCCAGGACTCGGCTGTCGGCTTTTTTCTCCTTTTTTCTTTTCAAGGGAAATCAGTCCAGCAGCGCCGGCCTTGCTCAAAGACAAAGATGCTGACAGACATTCCCAGGTCTGCCGAGGCCCCCCGGGAGCCCCCAGCATCTCCTTCAGTGTGTGGAGGCTGATTGGCTGTTGTGGGCTCCTGTCTGATCTCGCCAGAACTGCTAATGCTGGCTTCTTGGCAGGGAGCCTCGATTGAGGCTCTTCCAGAAAGAGCTCGTGGGGCTCTCTCTAGCCACCCCTCGTGCCCGGGTCCCGGGCCCTTGTCTCCATCGAGGAAGGACAAAGAGTTCCGAGAGAAGCTGGCAGTGCCTTTTCTGTCCCTTCTTATTGAGCCTGGCCATGGAATGGGCTGGAAAGGAGCCCCCGGGCCATCTTGCTTGATGAGGACCAGGAGGGGGCATTTCCCTTAGAAGGAGAGAAACAGAGGCGGTGCTAGAATCTGGGCATATGCAGTGGGAGCTGGCCATGGACGAAGGGCACCAACCAGTGGGAGGAGCAGAGTGTTGGCCAGGAACTGCCTTTGCCTGGACCTTGGAGACCTCAGACACCCCCAGGACTTTCCACAGCTCCGGGCGGGAGCTCCTGGGGCCGGAGTGCCGCCCGCCTGACCTGAGCCTCGGAGGACCCACATCTTCCTGCCCTCCCGGGCTGCACGGTGAGCTGTGCTCTCTGCATCCTTCCTCACACTCTCTGCAGACAAGAAAACCGCCTCCACCCTGCCTAGCTTACTCCCAAGGGGGGTCTAGTTCTATGTGTTTCCAGAAGGGCTGGCTTGGATCCTATTAGGTGGGTTGTCTCTGTGACTTCTCTGAGGCTCCCCACATTTCCCCAGCTGTGTGACGCCGAGGCAGAGCTTGCCCAAAGCTACCTGGAGTCACGGAACATCAGAGATGGCAGGGTCCTGGGAGGCCACCTGTCCAGCCCACCCATGACTGGCAATCCAGCTTCTGTGGAGACCTCCACTGGATCTTAGTTGCTCCCCACTCCTAAGAGAGGCAGCCATTGCACTTTGGCATAGCTCGGGGGGGGTGTCTGGCAGTTTTTCCTGAACCCAGGCCCAAATGGGTCTCTTTGCAGCTTCTCCCCATTCTGCCTGAAGAGGCCCAACAGCGCCCAGGACTTTAGAGTTAGAAGGAACTTTGGCGGCCATCTCTTTGGAAAAAGACTCCCTTCGCCAACACTGGACCAGAGTAGCCACATCCTTGATCAGTCACAGTCTGGGTGACATGCTGAATCCCTCCTCCTATCACCTACGGGGGAAAACAGGCAAACGGTGGGCTCCAAGACCCTTCAGAACTCACTCCCATCGGGCCTCACGTCAGTGCGTTCTGTTGACTGGTTAGTGCACAGCAATGAGCAGTGTGGGTGCAGCTCTCTGGGATGCGACAAAACCAAAAAGTGCTCCTCAATCCTTCAGGACCTGCCTCCAGTGACATGAGAATAGCAGGATTCTCATTAGGGCCCCCCAAATCGACCAGCTCAAAATAAGCCTCTGACAGGAGCCAGAGAGGCAATCTGGAATCACGCAGAGAATGTCCAGAAGCAGTCATTGAATCTTTTCATTCTCCCAGAGATGGGGAAGCTTGAAATCCAGAGGCATCCTTGGAGCCTCAGGCCTGCCACTGTCCTCTCCTTCAGCTTTGATGACTCAGAACTGATGCAAAGACCTTCCCTGCCCTCAGACTATATCATCTCACCAGGCTGTCATCTCTCAGGGCAAGAGCAGGGCTGGAAGCCCTTGCATGGGAAGAGGAAACTGCTAGCAGAGCTTGCATTTCTGTTCGACATTCACATTTGAGGTCTCATTATCCATTTTCTTCCAAGACCCTGAGACAAATCTGGCTCCAGCCTGGGAAAGGGCAAACCCAGCCTTCTCTAGGAGTGGAGGCTGAGATGAAAGAAGGATCAGAATCCAGGCAGGAGAGATTTAAAACAGATCAGGGATTATCATAGAGAGTGAAATGACATGGTGGTCACTGGCCTGGCCAGTGATGTCACTGCTGTGGTCAATGATGTCATTGCTCTGGTCAATGATGTCATTGTTCTGGTCAATGTCATTGATCTGGTCAATGTCACTGCTATTGTCACTGTAATTGCTTTGGTCAATGATGCCATTGTCCTGGTCAATGTCACTGATGTGGTCAATGTCACTGCTATTGTCACTGTAATTCCTTTGGTCAATGATGCCATTGTCCTGGTCAATGTCACTGATGTGGTCAATGTCACTGCTATTGTCACTGTAATTGCTTTGGTCAATGATGCCATTGTCCTGGTCAATGTCACTGCTATTGTCACTGTAATTGCTTTGGTCAATGATGCCATTGTCCTGGTCAGTGTCACTGCTGTGGTCAGTGATGCCATTGCTATAGTCTAGTTTGTAAGTGTCTCTGCCATGGTCACTGCTATGATCAGCATTGATGCCACTTGCCTAATTAGGCAAGACGCTCTCTCATTGATCCTGAGAGAAACTCATCACACCTGACATGTATGTCGTACTTTCAAGTTTGCCAAGTACTTCAGGAATCTGTTAATGAACCACCATTCCTTAAGCAACCCTCTGGCCTGGTACTACCTAAGGCAGTGGGATGCCAAGGCAGAAAGAACCTTGACCATCCCTGTCCTAAGACAGGCTTACATCCATTCTCTCATTTAAAAAATCAAAATGTTTTTCAATCAATGTAAATCGACTTCCTCTCCTCCCCCACCCCATCTCATTGCCCCAATAAAGAGAAACAAAAACACTGTTACAACATGAATAGTCAAGAACAACAACAAAAAAGTCCCCCCAAAATGTCTCAATCTGTGCTGGGAGTCCATTACTTCTTCATCAGGAGGTGGGCAACTTGTTTGTTTTTTAAGCCCTCACCTTCTGTCTTAAAATCAATACTGTGCATTGGCTCCAAGGCAGAAGAGTGGTCAGGGCTAGGCAATGGGGGTCAAGTGACTTGCCCAGGGTCACATAGCAGGAAGTGTCTGAGGTCAGATTTGAACCCAGGACTTTCTATCTCAGGGCCTGACTCTCAATCCACCCAGCTGCTCCTGCAACTTGTTTTTATCATGAGCTCCCTGGAACTGTGGTGGGTCATACTTCTGGCTATGTGACCTTGAATGTGTCACTTAGCCCTGCTTGCCTCAGTTTTCTCATCTGTAAAATGAGCTGGAGAAGGAAATGGCCCACCCCTCCAGTATCTTTGCTGAGAAAACCCGAATAGAGTCCCAAAGAATCAGACACGACTGAAAAAGACTGAACCACAACAAATTTACAAAACTTGCAGACAATGTAAATATTCTGCTTTCCAGACGAGGAAACCCAGAAGTGACTCTCCCACTTCTGGTCCCAAGGGTGGGAAATGCAGGAGCTGGGCCTTGCCCCTGGCTCTCCTGAGTCCAGGGCCCATCTTTTTAACCTTTTGTATCCCCAGCACTTATCAGAGTGCCTGGCACATAGTAGGTGCTTTTTAAAATGCTGATTATTTGATTGGCAGGGATGAGTAGCAGGAACGGAAAGATTTCCCCAATCCCTGGCTTAGGGGTGGGGGGACAAAGGAGGAGACAGGCTATCAGGAGCACCCCAGGCAGTACTTACCACAGACATGTGTGCCGCTATCAGCCACTCTGGGGGAATGTGGAAATGGGCTGCTGCCGAGTCCCCCAGGACGATGAGACCCTTGGCTTCTGAACCTAGAGAGGACAATTCATTAGTCTCCTCTATGTGCTCTGAGCGTGTGGAGTCTCCAGACTGGGCAGCAAGACCCCCCTCCCCGCCCCTGCCCACTCAGGAAAGCGCGTGGCCTCTTTCCGTGGCCAGGAGGCACATGCTCCAGAGCCTGCCCATCGGAATCATGCTCCAGCCAAACAGGCCATTCCAGTGGTTTTGGGGGGGGAGGAAGTGGCCTTTAGAAACCCATTTTGTCTTTGCCGTTACTGCTCAGAGATGGCCAGCTATTTCGATCTCACTAGAATAAGTCGATGGAGAGCAAGATGTACCTTCGCAGAACTTCTTCTCATATGGAATGCCGTCTTTCGGATCTGTACCCTGTGAAGGAAGAAATCAAGAGATTAGCACTGACGAAACGAGGGATTGTGAACTGGGTGTGAACGTGTCCAACTTGTCTCTATTGAATGAGTCCGTCCTTCCTTCCTCCATTCCTCCCTTCCTTCCTTCCTTCCTTCCTTCCTTCCTTCCTTCCTTCCTTCCTTCCTTCCTTCCTTCCTCCCTTCCTTCCTTCCTTCCTTCCTTCCTTCCTTCCTTCCTTCCTTCCTTCCTTCCTTCCTCCCTCCCTTCCTTCCTTCCTTCTTCCATTCCATTCCATTCCATTCCATTCCATTCCATTCCTTCCTTCCTTCCTTCCTTCCTTCCTTCCTTCCTTCCTTCCTTCCTTCCTTCCTTCCTTCCTTCCTTCCTTCCTTCCTTCCTTCCTTCCTTCCTTCCTCCCTTCCTTCCTCCCTCCCTCCCTTCCTTCTTCCATTCCTCCCTTCCTTCTTCCATTCCTCCCTTCCTTCCTTGTCTTGAGATACAAAAAGAACTTGACCAATTTCAAAGTCCTTGAGACCCATTGGACGGAGTAGAGTGATTGATGTGGCACATGAAGTGTACTTTGTTTGGCTGAGGCCTCACTGCCAGCTGTGGGCTGGTATAAAATGGCAGGCGGATTCAGAAGCGGGGCATTGGAAGAGAACCCGGGGCAGTGGAGAGGAGTGGAGAATTATGGGAAAGAACTCCTTGGGAAGGGGCAGGGAGGGCAGGAGAGCCCCGGTCTGCCTCTCAGGCTCCTCCCCTCCTCCCTCTTGGCTAGAGGGGGACTTGGTGAGCTTTGGGAGCCAAGAGGCTTTGGAACTTCTCGCCGATGTCCTGGCAGAGGAGCTGGTGGCTGCATCTGCAACAGGAGCCAAAGAGATTTTACGGGGAGCTCCTGGGAATCTGCACCCAACCGAAGGGGAACTTCCTGAGCCCTCTTCAAAGGGAGAAAAGGCTTTCAATGATCCAGGGGTGTCCGCCGTCCCCTTGCCACAGAAGAAGGGCCACAGATTATTGGGGGGGGAGGTGGAAGGATATCTGGACCTCTCATTGTATCACCCGAGTCAATGCTCCTGCCTCAAAGCTCGGTGCATCTGGCTAACCCACTGATGCCAAGAGATAGTCGTGGGACGGGGGCACCCGAGGGAGCTGTGAGTTAGCCCCGGGAGCAGCCACTCGGGGTCCCACCCAGGGCCCGACGGGGAGGAGCGGCCACTCGCTGCTCTTTCCCCTGCTACTTCCAGCAGGGATGGGGAGACGGGCTCCCGAGAATGGTTCGGTGAGGGTTGGAAAGGGAGCTTCCAATCGGGGAGCTCTTGAAAAGGGACGAGGCTGCGCAGGGAGCTCGTGGTCAAGCCGGCATTCTGGAGAACAGTAGCGGCAGGCTTGTAGCCCAGGGACGGCCCACAAGTCACAGACCCTGGCCAGGCTTTTCGGGGATTCTCGAGGCCCGAAGGAGTCTGGCTAGTAAGTCCAGCCAGCAGCGACTCCCTTCTCCGAATCTGCTCGGGACAAGACCGCCGAGAAGCTGAAGGGGGCAGCTCAGCACCCCAAAAGAACGCCCTAACAGGAGGGCGGGGAAGGGAATCCCGGGGACCCGGAGCCCGGCAGCGGAGGGAATTGTGTAGGAAAGGCCGGAGCTCCTTCCAACTGCTCCCGTGTTCAGGCCCGCCCAGGGGAGGTCGGGCCAGAAGAGGGCTCGGGGCTGCGTTTGGTCATTCGTGAGAAAGGGGGGAGAAGGGGAAGCTCTGGGGGGCTCTCCGGGAAGCCTCCAAAAGGAGCTGGGCTGGGGGGGCTCCGCCTCCCGGCTGAACAGAAGCGCCGCGGAGGAGGCACGGTTTCACCTCAGCCCAGCGCTCAGGGGTCACCCTACGGGTGAGGCCGAGACTGCTCGGAAAGGAGCCTCGGAACCTCGGGGGGGGGCTTGAATCCCCCCCTTTCTCAGGTGAGGAAGTCCAAGCGTCCTCCCTTCCTGCTGCCCGGCTCGGCCTCTCCTTGGGCGGCAGCTCGGACAGAGGCTGGCCCTACAGGGGGAGGGGCTCCAGCAAGGTCTGCCCGTCCTGGCGCGCTGCTTACCCAGATGCCGTTGCAGTTGGAATCGCGCTGCGCGTCCCAGTTCTCCGGGCTGAAAAGGAAAGGGCAGGCGGGTGTTGAACGCTGCCCCAAAGGGATGGGGGCCCCTGGGGGGAGGGGCTGAGGCATGACGGAGCAGCAGTTCTGGTCCTGCTGGGGGGGGCAGCAGCGAGCTGCACTCTGAGGGCCACGGCAGGATTCAGGGATTCGCCGCGGCCCATCTGGACTGTGCCATCCAGGCGGTGCCCCAGGGCGCTCTCCTCCGTGCCCTCGGTTTCCCACAGTCCCCTGGGCTCCCCTCCAGCCCTAAACCTGCCCAGGCCGAGGCCTGGAAGGGTCTGGGGGAGGGGGAGGCCGCCTGCGGCCTGAGGAAGCCTGAGGGCGGGTCTCCAGGACCAGGGAGCCCCCCATCCACAGCCCGCCCCCCTCCTGCAGGAGCCCCCCGCAGGAGGCGCTTTTCTGGGCAGTCGGGACAGTTACCGCCGGCCTGGGTACACGTTCTTGTCTGTGTCGTTGCAGTCTCGGCCTCTCCAGTGAAAGCCTCGCAGAGTCTGAAACAGAGGCGGCAGCGGGCAGTCAGCCTGGCCTGCCCACGTGGCCTCGCCGGAGCGCCCAGGGCCCTCGCAGGCCCCACCAGCGGCCGGCGGCCTCGCTTGGACGTCCTTCCAGGAAGGGGAGCGCCTGCCTTTCCCATCAGTCTGCTCGCTGGACCTTGACACAAGACCTGCCTTGGGGCCCCCCCATCCCCCTCCCTGGGCCGGAGCTCCTCCTCCTTCCTCAAGCCCCGCCCTGAGTCCTGCAGCTGGAGCCAGCGGGCATCCCTGTCACGTGACCCGGGTCAGCTGAACTTCTGAGCTCGCCCGTGGGGTGAGCGGGAAGCTCCCCTGGTGACGCCCCTGTTGGCGATGGGAGCTGGCCTGTCTCACGCCCTGCCACCCTCTTGCCAATCTGACCCATCGGGGTGGAGACTGGGTGGCGCTGGACGCCTGCTCCTCGCTTACTGGCCTCCATGAAGCCTGCCACTGCCTGGGCTCCTCCTGGAGCTAAAAGGAAACCTCGGAGCACTATGGAAAGTGGCATGAGATCGTCTAAGAACGCCCGGGATTCTGCTGTCTTTGACCATTTGTACCCTCCGATGAAAGAGAAGCCGAACTTGAGGCCATGCAAAACCCGAGTTCGAATCCCACCTCTGCCCCTCACGCCCCTGGAAAGGTCATTTCAGCTCTCTCTCCCCAAGTTTCCTGTCTGGAAAAGGGGGGCAGCGTCTGTGGCACTGATCTGGCCCGGTGGCTGAGAGGCCCAAATGAGATGTTTGGGAAGGGCTTCTGGGGGGCTCCATCAGGGTCCTGAAGGCCTTTTTGCCAGGGCTGACCGTGAAAGCTCTGGCAGGCCCATAGCAGACGTTTACTAACCGATAGTGATGGACTGACTAATGGATGGCCAGGCCTTTTTTGAGCTCTTACTTCTGTCTTAGAATGAATATTGTATATGAATTCATTCCAAGACAGAAGACTTGTAAGGGTTAGGCAGTGGGGCTAAGGCTCTTGTCCAGGGTCACACAGTGAGGAAGTGTCTGAAGCCAAATTTGAACCCAAGACCCTCTGCCTCGAAGCCTGGCTCTCAATATATTAACTGCCCCCAGACGTGCTTAAAAGAGCTTCAAGAGGAATCTTTGCCCCAATGCACCTCACATTAAAGTACGGCAGATCCCGTCTGATTGCACCAAGAAGAGGCGGCGGGTGGAAAGGAAGAGCCCTTTGGAGAAAACCCCTGGTGCCGGGCTCCGGCCTCACACTCACCGGGAAGATGCTGTACTTGTCCCCATCTGCGTCTTCGAAAGGCAGCGTGGTGTCGAGAAGGCTAGGACCAAAGAGCAGAGCACTGTCAGGACCACGAGGGGCAGCTCCGGGCAAAGACAACCATTCCAAGGCTGCAAAACAGCCCTCCCACATCCCGGCCCAGGGTTCATGCAAAAGCCTGCACGGGCCTAGAGGCCACTTCTCAGCTCCCTCCTTCTCGCTCCGCTTCCTCCTCTTCCTTGTCTCCTCTCCGTCTGCCCTTCTCTGTCCATCTCTCTGTCTGCCTTCTCTCTCCCTCCCTCCTTCTCTCTCCCTCTCTCTGTCTCTCTCTCTGTCTCTGTGTGTGTGTCTCTCTCTCTCCCTCTCCATCTCTCTCCATCCCTCTGTCTCTCTGTCTCTCTCCCTCCCTCCTTCTCTCTCTCTCTGTCTCCCTCTCTCTCTCTCTGACTCTCTCTCTCTCTGTTTCTCTCTCTCTCTCTCTGTCTCTCTCTGTCTCTCTCTCTCTGTCTCTCTCTCTCTGTCTCCCTCTCTCTCTCTGACTCTCTCTCTCTCTGTCTCTGTCTCTCTGTCTGTCTCCCTCTCTCTCTCTCTCTCTCTCTCTCTCTCTCTCTCTCTCTCTCTCTCTCTCTGTCTCTCTCTCTCTCTCTCTGTCTCTCTGTCTCTCTGTCTCTCTGTCTCTGTCTCTCTGTCTCTCTTTCTCTCTCTGTCTCGGTCTCTCTGTCTCTCTCTGTCTCTCTCTGTCTCTCTCTCTGTCTCTCTCTGTCTCTCTGTCTCTCTCTGTCTCTGTCTCTGTCTCTGTCTCTGTCTCTCTCTCTCTCTCTCTCTCTCTCTCTCTCTCTCCTCTCTCTCTCTCCCCCCCCCCCACCCCTTTGGTCAGCCCAGGCTCTCGGGGCTTTCCAAATGACTTCAGAACCTGTCAGATCTCCAGAGCTGAGCCTGCCTCAAGACACTGGATCATCTGTAGCAGTGAGCTCCAGAGCGAGCAGCCCAGCTCCATAGCCATTGGCTGAGGCCAGAGTCCAGCCTGCCCCAAGGGCGGGAGCACGTAGGGCTGCAGGGAATAGAGGTGCCTTGGAGACACAGGGCTCTGAGTTCCACTTCTGCCTCAGATAAGACTGAGCTGCTTGACGCTGGACTAGCCATTTAACTGCTGCCTACCTCAGTTTCCTCACCTGTAAGAACGAGGATAGCACCTGTCTCACAAGGTTAGTGTGAAGATCAGATGACATCAATAAAGCACTTCACAAAACTTAAACACATGCACATAGGCCCGTGCTAACTCTTCAGGCAACCTTCCAGCCTCAGCTCTTTATCTCGGGGCTTCTTTCCTGTATAATGCTGCTGATTATAAAGACTCGCATTAGTGCTCACTAAATGCTGTGGGCTTTATAATCATTAGCTCATTTAATCCCCACAGCAACCCTGAGAGGTGGGTACAACTATTATCCCCATTATACAGATGAGGAACTTGAGACAAAATGAGGGTAAATGGTTATCTAGAAGACCATGTTTGAACTCATGTCCTCCTGACTGCAAGTCCAGCAGTCTTTCTGCTGGCTGCCTGCTGCCCCCTCATCTATAACTGCCTCATCTTGCAATGGAGTCAAATATTCTCAACAGCCTCACTGCATCTGGAAGTTTTGACTGAGGAAGTCAAAGTGAGACATCAGGGAGGGCCAGACAGTGTATGCAGGTAGATGTTCCTCTGCCGTCACCTTGAGCTTTCTTTTCCTTTGAAGAACTTCCCGTTATGAGATCGAGGGTACAGATGGAGGACGATTTTTGCAGAGGAATCCAGGTTGCAACCACATGGCCATTGGTCAGTCTGGAAGGAGAGCAGGTGGCCAGGGCACTCCCTGATGGTTTGGCCCTGCATACCAGAGGAGTTGCAATCCAGCCCTGGGGATCAGACAGGCTGTAAGCTTCTCCCCTTCTTCCCATCCCACAGGACCCTGGGAGTCAGGAGAAAGGCCTGGAGCAGAGTTGGGAGGACAGATGTTGGGTGAGCAGCCAAAGGAGATGTCCTAGGGATCAAAGGGGAGAAATGTGGAAGGCTCTTGTGCTGGTGGCTTCTTCTTCCCAGCTGATACGGAGGCCACATTCAAACATGAGCTCCTTGTGAACAGGATGGGATGGGCATGGGTTGGTCAGTGTGTTGGCTGAAGAGTGACCTCGGAAAAGGACTTGCCCAAATTTCACCAGCTGGAGAAAGTAGGAAGGTCAATGCCCCCAAAAGGAAATGAGCCCAGGTCAGGCTATGGTCATTTTTTAAAAATAAACATTATTTTATTTGGTCATTTCCAAACATTATTCATTGGAAACAAAAATCATTTTCTTTTCTCCACCCCCTCCCACCACCTCTCCCATAGCTGATGCATGATTCCACTGGGTATCACATGTGTTCTTGACTCAAACCCATTTCCGTGTTGTTGGTATTTGCATTGGAGTGTTTATTTAGAGTCTCTCCTCAGTCATATCCCCTCCACCCATGTAGTCAAGGAGTTGCTTTTCCTCGGTGTTTTTACTCCCACAGTTTGTCCTCTGCTTGTGGATAGTGTTTTTCTCCTAGATCCCTGCAGATTGTTCAGGATCATTGCATTGACACTAATGGAGAAGTCCATTACGTTTGATTGTACCACAATGTATCCATCTCTGTGTACAATGTTCTCCTGGTTCTGCTCCTCTCACTCTGCATCAGTTCCTGGAGGTCGTCCCAGTTCACATGGAATCCCTCCAGTTCATCATTCCTTTGAGCACAATAGTATTCCTTCACTATCATATACCACAGTTTGTTCAGCCATTCCCCAATTGAAGGGCATCCCCTCATTTTCCAATTTTTGGCCACCACAAAGAGCGCAGCTATGAATATTCTTGTACAGGTCTTTTTCCTTATTATCTCTTTGGGGTACAGACCCAGAAGTGCTATGGCTGGGTCAAAGGGCAGACAGTCTTTTATCGCCCTTTGGGGATAGTTCCAAATTGCCCTCCAGAATGCCTGGATCAATTCACCACTCCACCAGCAATGCATTAGTGTCCCCACTTTGCCGCATCCCCTCCAGCATTCATTACTTTCCATAGCTGTCATGTCAGGCTATGGTCCTTTTTGCCCAGAACAGTACTCAGCAGTTCACAATGAAGAGGGAAGGCCTGAGGAGCAGGGGGAGGGGCACGAGACTTCCTCACTCTAGGCATCAGCAACATCTCCTGTAGCATAGCCTGAGGGCCAGAACCTGGCAGTGAGGGCCTCCTCCTTGGCCAGCCCCTTCCCACCCAAGGCTGTTGGCCAATAGGAACAGAGATGAGCTCCCCTGCTGGTTGGTAATTCAAGGACTGTTCCTGTGGGTGAGTGGAAAGCAGAAGCACAAGCCCGGCATTGCCTAGAAAATCCAAACGGGCGCTCTTTCGTGGTTCTCCTCCTTGGTCTCTAGCACTCGCCCCCCAGCTCCTTGGCTGACTTATCTGTATCATCCCGACGTCCCCTAAAGGTCCACCTGGGCCAAGTGTCTTGTAGCCCTCCTGAGTGTCTGGCAAAGTGACCCCCTCCCCCAACCTCCCAATTCAGATAAATGACCCGGGAAAAGGCTGACTGAAAGGGCCTGGATTGGGGTCTTTGCCTGGTTGGCTCCCTCCCTTTGTGGCCTCAGGCAGATCTCCCGGTATCTCTGGCTTGTTTCCTCTTCTGGAAAATGAAGGAGGTGGAAGAGGTCACTTGTGGGGTCTCTCTCAGCTTGGATCCCTGATCTTACGGGCCGGGGGCAGGGCTGCGGGTCTGCCTGGCAACGAGGGAGGCTGGGTGGAGAAGGTTGAATTTGGCTTCAATTTCTGCCTCTAAGAGGAGGGCGATGGAGGAGAGGATTCACTCCGAGGGCCCATTGCTCGGCTTGGATGAGCCTCCTGGAAGTCCCAGAATATCCATCTGAATGTGGCAGCCAAATCTTTCTGGAGTCCCCTGGCCCAGGCCCCAGACCGGACACTTCTGAATAGGACCCAGACACATCTCGTCCTGGGACGCACCTTTGGGTTCCATAGCCAGTTCCTACCTGCCCTCATCCCCTAAGGGGGGTCCTCACTGGGCCCTTGAAAAAACAGAGCCGTAAGCAATGGGGAGAGGTTTTCCCCCCTCACCTGATCTTTTGGTCCAGAGATGGGCACAGCATTCTTTCTGGCAGGCCAAACCCAGTCATCTCCAATTCACTCAGTGCCGGGCATAAGGATGTATTAAAAAGGCTTTGAAGCAGATGACTACATTGTGAGTGCCTAAGTATGGCCGTCCCCGGCTGATATTTGACTTGGTGGCCACTAACTCCGCTGAGTCAAGGCCAACTTTGACCGACACTTACTGCCAATCAGGCAGGCGTGGCTGGAAGCTGATTCTAGGTCCAAGCAGGGGTGAGACGCTGTCCACCCCCCCCCCCCCCCACGGCACTGGCCTTCTCAAAAGTAGGAGGTTGAATGAGACGATCCCAAGGGGCCTTTTGACACTGAAGGATGCTGGGAAAAGCAAACCAATTGGAAATGAAACCAAGGAGGCAGAGACACCACACTTACTGTTCGATCTTCTGACAGATCTTGTCCAAAACAGGGATTGAACAGATCCTGATCATGCCGCCATGACTGGTCTAGAAAAAAAGAAGGATGGCTTAAATCTGCCTGCTTCTGACAATGACCCAGCTGGCATCCCCCTGACTTTTAAAGCTACCCATAACCTGCCCTACCCAGCCTTGCCTCCCTCAGGCCGGGATCCTCAGGCTCCCCTAATATCTCAGGCACATCCAGGCCCCCTCAGCTTTGCACCTATTCATTTCCCCTACAAGGAAGGCCATCACTTCCCTCTGTTCTGAGCCCATTCTTCCTTCCGCTTCAAGGGTCCTCCCATCTCCCAGAATCTTCCCTGAGCTGCTTGGCCCCAATAATCTCTGTATGCTGATAAGTGAGCTGCTTCCCCTGCTGTTTATTAGCACACCCAAGTTTTCCCCATCCTGAACTCCCCTACCCAAAGCTCTATCATTCCATCCCATTTTCATATAGTAACTGCTCAACCATCTCTCCTCTCTCTCCTCTCTCTCCTCTCTCTCCTCTCTCTTTTCCCTCCCTCCCTCCCTCCCTCCCTCCCTCCCTTCCTTCCTTCCTTCCTTCCTTCCTTCCTTCCTTCCTTCCTTCCTTCCTTCCTTCCTTCCTTCCTTCCTTCCTTCCTTCCTTCCTTCCTTCCTTCCTTCCTTCCTTCCTTCCTCCCTCCCTCCCTCCCTTCCTCCCTTCCTTCCTCCCTCCCTCCCTTCCCTCCCTCCCTTCCCTCCTCCCTTCCCTCTTCTCTTCTCTTCTCTTCTCTTCTCTTCTCTTCTCTTCTCTTCTCTTCTCTTCTCTTCTCTTCTCTTCTCTTCTCTTCTCTTCTCTTCTCTTCTCTTCTCTTCTCTTCTCTTCTCTTCTCTCTTCTCTTCCTTCTCTTTCTTCTCTTCTCTTCTCTTCTCTTCTCTTCTCTTCTCTTCTCTTCTCTTCTCTTCTCTTCTCTTCTCTTCTCTTCTCTTCTCTTCTCTTCTCTTCTCTTCTCTCTTCTCTTTTCTCTTCTCTTCCTTCTCTTTCTTCTCTTCTCTTCTCTTCTCTTCTCTTCTCTTCTCTTCTCTTCTCTTCTCTTCTCTTCTCTTCTCTTCTCTCTTCTCTTTTCTCTTCTCTTTTCTCTTCTCTTCCTTCTCTTTCTTCTCTTCTCTTCTCTTCTCTTCTCTTCTCTTCTCTTCTCTTCTCTTCTCTTCTCTTCTCTTCTCTTCTCTTCTCTTCTCTTCTCTTCTCTTCTCTTCTCTTCTCTTCTCTTTTCTCTTCTCTTTTCTCTTCTCTTCCTTCTCTTTCTTCTCTTCTCTTCTCTTCTCTTCTCTTCTCTTCTCTTCTCTTCTCTTCTCTTCTCTTCTCTTCTCTTCTCTTCTCTTCTCTTCTCTTCTCTTCTCTTCTCTTCTCTTCTCCTCTTCTCTCTTCTCAATCCTTTTCTATCTAGCTTCCCATCCAATACCATGAAGTCACTCCCTCCAAGGTTCCCAACTCTCTCTTAATTGCCAACTCTAATTGATCACTACCTTTCTTGACATCTGCAGCCTTTGACATTTTGGAGACAGTGAGGCAAGGGACAATGGCTAGAAAGCTGACAATGAAGTCAAGAAGACTCAGATTCTTACTAGATCTGGGATTCCCAACTGGCAGGGGCAATCATATAGGGCTGGGGAAGTGGCAAACCAAGGGGTAGGGGTGAGGGTGGGCACAGACAGGGGTGCCTGGGCCATGTGGGAGCTTGCTTTTTTAAGTCCAAAGCAGCCCCAGGGGCCACAAATGTGGCCAGAAGGCCCCAGTGCAGCCCAGCAGAGTCCTAAGAGGACCAGAGAGAAGAAAGAAGGGAAGCCCTCCTCCCCTGTCTCCAGGAGCCCAAATCCTTAGCATTTACGTGTCTAGTCCCTGCCTTGGCATTAACCCAGAGGCTGATGGGGCTTTCCTCGGGTGCCCAGGTATGGGAGGGGTGAGGGGGGCAGCCTTTAAGTCAGTCCTTTCAAGAAGCAAACTGGCAGACCCAAAGGCTCCCCCCACCCCACTGCGCCCAAGGAGCCTGACCTATTCCTGCCCATCCAAAAAGGGGAAACTTCAGGAATCAAGAAAAGGCGCCCCAACAAGTTCCCAGCAAGGAGCCTGCCTCTCTGTGAATACATGTTCAGTGACCCGTGGGGGAGAAGGCCTGTGGGGTCAGCAGAGCATGGGGAAAGTCTGTGGGCCTGCTGCAAAGTCAGAAGGGAGGGGGAAGGGGGAGCCGGTCCCTGCCAGTCCATCTGACTTTGGGACCCCCAGAGAGGCTCTCCCTGGCCGCTCTGCTCCTCCGGCCTGCACCCTAAGGACCTGGGGAAAAGGTGGAGGGGGAGGACCCTCTGTGGGCAGCCTTCTTCTCTGGTCCAAGGGAAAGGAGCCTGACGGTGTGGCCCGGTGGCGAGAGCTAGGCTGGGCCTTAGGACCGGAGATCCAGCCCGCTCCGCTGCTTCCTAGCTGTGCCCCAGCCCCGCTAGAACGGGAACTCTTCCTTCTTCGGACTTGTGCCCACGGTGCCTGCCTGGCACAGGGCGGCCACATCGGAGGTGCCCAGCGCCGCCTGTCGGTGGTGTGCGTTTCACGAGGCTGTTCTGTGGGCGGTCAGACGCCGAGTGCCAGCCTCGAGGGGCTGCTGTGGGCCAACTCCTTGTCTTTGGCTAGAAGGGCCACCCCGTTAGTGTTCACCAGCAAGAACTGCCCCCTACGGTTGTTGGGTGGAGTCAGAAAATACGAGAGAGAAATGGCCAGAGACCCTCGAGGCCAGGCCCTGTCCGGCCCTGCCTCCCTCCCTTTTAGTTGTCCAGATGAGGACACTGAGGCCCAGAGAGCTAGGTGACCTGCCTAAGGTCTCACAGCCAGTGAGTCGCTACGCGGCGTCGCCACTCCCTGGCCACAGGAAGAGAGAAAAAGAGAAAAGGGCGCCCCGAGCTCCCAGAGCAAACCCTTCCCAGCCTGGGACCTGCAAAGGGGCTTACCAAGGCCGGTGAGTGCTGGACGATCGTTCTGGCCCTGTGCAGCGCCCTCCTCAGACCCTCCTGCAAAGGCAGAGGGAAACACGGTTAAGGCTCACCCAACAGCATGTGTGTGCATGTGCACGTGCGTGTGTGCATGTGTGTGCATGGGTGCATTGTGTGCGTGTATGCGTGTGCATGTGCATGTATGCACATGTGTGTGCATGTGTGTGCGTGTGCGTGCGTGCGTGTGTGTGTGTGTGTGTGTGTGTGTGTGTGTGTGTGTGTGCAGGGGCTGGAGGCCTCTAAGGGACGAGGGCCCAGGACTAGAGACCTGAGAAGGCCTTTGCCTATGGCTAGCCTGTCTTTCTCAGGGCTTGGGCCTGGTCGGAGTGATGGAGCATCCCTGCCGCGGGCCGGCCTCTTGGCTGCCTGTTTAGAAGAGTGTCCAGTGAACTTGGGACCTGGGGGAGGGGCACGGCCTGGAATCTGACACCCTCCCCCTGGGGAGAGGCCGTGGTGAGGAGTCAGGAGGGAGGCCCTCGACGACAGCCCCACAAGGGGTTTGGCTGGCTCTGCTTGAAGCCATCCAAGGAGGAGGAAGTTGGGACCCCTTTCCTGGCCTCTTTGAGGCCTCCAGCCATTGTCCTGCCCTCTGGGCCAGGCCAGGGAGAACCAGGCCCGTCCCTCGGTGGGACCCCCTCGGGATGTGAGCAGATGGCTCTGCCCTCCACGGTGAGCCTTGCCAGCTCCCTGCATGCCCTCGCCCGGGCTCACTGCCCTCCCCTGGACTTCTCTTGTCAGCCAACTCATCATTGTCCTCTCTCTTTGGCAAGGAGCAGAGGATGGTGGGAAAATGCCCGAGGCTGGAGCCTCCCATTCAGGCATGCCCTCAGCCAGAGCCCAGCCTGCTCTAGGCCACAGGAGGAGCCACCTTGTTTTGTGCCCTGACGGTGCCTAGACTGGGGTGCTCGGCTGGGCGGGAGGCGCTGGGCTTCCGGGGCCCAAGTCGAGCTAATGAAGTCTTCTGCCGGGGTTCTGTGGCTGGCAGTTGGCTTCGCCCCGTCCTCTACTCCTCCATTCTCTGCACTCCAGACGCAGTTCCTGCCTCCCCAGCAGGGCTTCTGGGTAACGCGCGCCTGTCCCCAAGAAGCTTGTCTTCCTTAGAGCGTGACTCGCCAGGGGCTGCTCTCCGCCTTCCCAGAGTGGAAGGAGGCCGCCTCGGCCCGCCCTCCTGCCCGGACTGGCCTTGGCTGTCCTCCCTCCCTCTGGCCACATGCCCTTCCCTGCCCTCCCGGGCACTGATGGCCACTCTGACTGCTGGCGCTGCTCCCTCCTGCTTCCAGGATGCTTGTGCCGAAAGCGCCCTTCCCAGAGCCGGCGTGGCGCAGGACTCCCGAGTCCGAGCCTGGGCTCGAGTCCCGCCTGGGAGGCGCCCTGCCCAGGAGACCCTGGACATGTCCTTTCTCCCAGTTTTCTCATCTCCAGGATGAGGAAGTGAGCCGTGACGGCCTCCTTCCAGCCTGCCCCACGTGAGGAGTGTGGGCAGGTCCCGATGCCAGGTGGGGCCCCCACGGGCCCCCCCAGAAGGCCTGGAGCGCTCCGAGGCACCTTAGAAAGCCGCCTCCTCTGAGGCTCCTCAATGCAGGGCAGGTGGCTGATGGGCCAGAAAGGGAAACAGAGGCTCCTGCTCCCTGGTGGTCCGTTTTCCACATAGGTCCTTTGGAGTGTGCGCCAGCCGCGTCTCGGAAGCCCAAAGGCTGTTCCGCTGCCTCCTCAGAGTTAGGGCTTGGAGATGGCGGGGAGCGATTCCCTTGGGGGTCCTGACAGTGGAGATGGAGGGGGCCGCTGCCTGGGCAGCCGAGGGGGAGCGTCCATGGCCCTGGGGGGCCGCGGTCGGGTCAGGACTGCCCCCTGGTGCTGAGGAGAGATGGGGGGGCAGGTCACGCGCTCGGAGGGGGGTCACCGTGTGGATGTCGGAGCCGTCAGGCAAGGGAAGCACGTCATGGAGCGAGAGGACCAAAGTCGGGGCAGAAGCGAGCCCTGAAGCCGGAGAAGGTTGGGGGAGGCTCCGGCTCCGGCTCCGGCTGGCTCTAACCCCGATGGGGGGCAGCAGCTGGTGTCCGGCTGGGAGGTGCTCCTGGGGACTCTGCCCGGAGAGCCCGCTCCGGTCACAGGCTCCAGGTTCCGATCCCACCTCTGCCACCTGCTCCCTCCTAGGGCAACAGTGACTTGGGCCTCTCTGGGCTCCGCTTCCTCCTCAGTCAAGTGAGGCTGTTGGTCCGGGCTCAGGGGAGAGATCTCTGTTAAGCGAGGGATGGAGGGACGCGCACAAGGGACAGTGGACAGTTTGGGGCCGGTGAAAGGTTTGGAATAAGCCCACATGCTTGCAGGCAGCTAAAGTGGGAGGGAAATGGATGGCCGGGTGGGGGTGGGGGAGGGACTCCCCCTCTTCCTTTTCCAGGACCAGTTCCTCTGGGGACGAGCTTACTTCCAGCACACGCAAGAACCAGATTCCAAATGTAAGAACAAGTCATCCAGGATGGATGAGGAGCAGGAAGTCCCAGCTCGCTCCAGCCCCAAGTCAGTGCCCCTAGTCAGAGAGATGCTCCCTCCTTCCAGCTTCTCCCGCAGGCACATGGGATTAGCAGTGACAAAAGCAGGAAATGACACGGGAGGGGCTGCGGGAAGTAAGGATGGCATCGTGTTAAGGATGACAATAGCTAAGCTTTCGGTGCCAGCAGCTTTACAACTACCGGACTCCTACCACCACACTGGGAGGCAGACGCTGTTGTTCTCCCCGTTGTGGATGAGGGTAGGTGACTTGCCCAGGGTCACATTGCTAGTAAGGGTCTGAGGATGAATTTGAACTCGGGTCTTCCTGACTGCTGGCCTGGGGGGCTCTACACTGTCATCCAGCTGCCACAGTAGACATATTAATTCATGGAAGCAGAGAAAGAAGTCCTGGGAATGCTTGGAGCTAAGGAACAGCTAGGCGGGGGTTCCTGGAGAGCCGGAAATGGATGCTTGCGTCCCGCAGCGATAAAGGGAGCGCACAGGCTTCTGGGTCCTCTGGGAAGGGTCAGCGATCCAGACGCCATGGCTGGGGACTCCTGGCTGGGAGGTGGTCAGCCCGATACGATCCCAGCCTCCTCTTTCGGGCCATGTGTCTCCGCCAATGGCAGAGAGTCTGGCCAATGGAGGACGACAAACCCACGTCTTTGCGTGGGCTTCCCCAGCAGGACAGGGTCCGGGGCTCGGTGGGGGATGCACACGCCCAGGGTGAGGCTCTCTCAGCACAGTCTTCCCGTGGACTGGCCGGCTTGCATTAAAGCCATCATGGCCGACACGGGAGGCAGCGTGTGAAGACTGGACGGTCGAAGGCCAGAAGGTGGATGGCTGAGACTGAAGAGGGCTGGAGTCAGGAAGGCTCAGACCTTGCTGTGCTGCGCCCCTGCCCGGCCGGCTCTCATTCTGGGACGTGCCCTCCTCCGCCCCGCTGGCCACTGAGCCTCGTGATCCGTTATCTAGAAAGCCAAGAGCTGCAGCCTTCTCAGCCCTCCGCCAGCTGACAGAGCCCGCTGAGAGCTGTACTGTGGGGAGCCTTAAACACCCACTTCCAGAGCCATTCTAAGGCGGTGCGCAGGAGGCCAGGGCTTGAGGGTCAGGGGTAGGGCCAGTCCAGCCGGGCTCCCCTTGGAGGGTTAAGGACTGATAATGGGGGCTCTATTTCCTGACTCGAATTAAATTGTTTTACTTGACCATGACGTTGGGGTTGAGATGGCCAAAACACCAGCAGCCCATCCAGAAGGAGGAGTGACTGATGGGTCATCCAAGATGGCGGTCAGGAGGAAGCGGGGTGCTGGGTGATGATGGATGGCTTGTCTGAAGAATGGAGGGCACCCCCAGGGACCCACTCCTTTGGGAGTCATCCAAGATGGCGGTCAGGAGGAAGCGGGGTGCTGGGTGATGATGGATGGCTCGTCTGAAGAATGGAGGGCACCCATCCCAGAAGGGCACCCCCAGGGACCCGCTCCTTTAGGCTCTTCCTTGGCACCTCTCATTGAATCACATGGTTCCACCGTCCCTTCTCGGCAGAGGCATGTTTCCAGCCCCCAATCCTTTCTGGCCTAAATCCATCTCTTGTAGATGCGTGAATTTCTTTTGCATTATTTCCAACTTTTCCTCCCAGAAGGCTTCCATCTTTTTGGTCATTTCTGATTCAAATTCTTCATAGGTTTGTGGAGAGTTTCCATTTCCTTTGGAAGGTTTTGGAGCATTTTCTTTTATATTATCTTCTATCTGCTCTGTATTTTGTATTTTGGCTCCATAGAATGTGTCCAAAGTCGCCCCTTTCTTCTTATTTTTCTTGGTATTTTGGGGCTTCTGTGCTTCTGTGGAGTTTTCCATCTCTGAATGTGGAGGATTAGCTTTCCTTATCTCTGTCTGGTGTTCAGAGGCTTTAGTCCTGGGCAGATGGTTCTATGACTTTCCCTGGGTTAAACTGAATATGCCTCACTGGAACTGGAATGGAAGGGTCGGACCACGTTGCTTTCAGGAAGTTGCCTTCAGAATCGCTGGCCGTGAGGCTGTTTCGTCGGCCTGCGGGGGGATGGGCTGCAGCTAGCCCAAGCTCCGAGGGCGAGGACTTTCACTGAGACTTGGATAGCAGGATCCAGCCCGTGAGGCTGTCTTGCCCGCCCTGAGGGTTGCTGTTGTTTCGACCAGCTCTCTGCAGCGGAAGCCCCAGGCAGTAACTTTCACCGGGACTGTAGAAGGCCCTGAGGGTTCTGCTCTCTGAGCTGCGGCTTCCGGGAGCCTTGGACTCTGCGCTCCTACCCCTGAGGTCCGAGGGATCTCGGGTTCTGGCTTTTGAGGGGAGCCGTACCTTTTGAACCGGGTCCAGGTCCAGGAGGAGGGTTCCCAGGGTCTGTGCTGTTGATCGTTTTGAATTTCGGCGCCTTAGGAGCTTATAGTTTGAGATCGGTCGGGAAGGTTTTTCCGGAGATCTGAACTTGAGCTTTCTCTAAGCCGCCATCTTAACCGGAAGCATCACTTGTTAAATCCATCTCTTAAAAAACGAGCCAGTGATGCCTCTTCTCTTCCGTCTTCTCTTTGCTAAAAGGGTGGCTGCCGGGTGACTCTGGGAGCTGCTTTAGCGTGGTCAGGAAGGGGCCCGTCTTCCCGGTGGTTCTGGGTATTTGTGTTTCCTCCGCAGCGGCTTGTTCTTGGGCTTCCTGCCTCTTGGAGAAGAGGAATCTGGCCCAGTTCCTTTGAGCTGTTGGATTCGGGGCTTCTGTAAGAACCACGTGACGCTGGGTCCGTTCTCCCCAATCCCCGGCTCTTTGGTGTTGGACAGAAGCTTTTCCTTTTCCGCCTAACTGGATTCATGTACCATTCGACTCACAATTTGCTCCAAGTCAGGGCTGGTTACGAATTTGTCCTCCTTCCACAGCTGGGAAAGTTGCAGCAAACTCTCCATCATCCTTTGGTACTTTTGACATTTTCCACTATTGACCTGTTGGAGCTCTAGTGTGGGGTACACTGGGCTGGATGGGGCTGGCACCTTCCCAATTTTTTAGATCTGTGGGAACAGCTGGGTGGTCCAGTGGGTAGCGAGCCAGGCCTGGAGGTGGGAGGTCCTGAGTTCCAGTCTGGTCTCAGACACTTCCTAGCTGGGTGACCCTGGGCAAGTCATTTCACCCCCATTGCCGAGCCCTTACAGCTCTTCTGCCCTGGAAGTTACACTCATTCTAAGGCAGAAGGGGAGGGTTTAAGAAACCAAACAGAAACCAAGCTGCTCTTCAGCCTTGGCTGAATAATGAATTCTTTCCCTAGTGGGGTCGGCCTGGGAATGTGGGAGCAGTTTGCATTTGGAGCCTCTCAGCTGCCTTCCTGTTTTAGGGTTTCCCGAACAGGTTGAATTCTCTCTTAGGCCACCAAGGGTTTAAGTTTGCTCTGTGGCCGGCCCTGGGTGATTGGCATATTAAAAGCCCCGCCAGGACGCCCTTACCTGGGGAAGATGGATTTGCACATCAAAGGCCCTCTGGAGGAACTATTGGCCCAGTAGGGGGATTTTCCTTCCTCCAGTGAGTCTGTGTGAGTAGAATGTGACAGGCAGGTCTGGGGGGCAGCCAGTGGCTCTGTCAGGCTCCTCGCTGTCCCCTGCGCTCAGCCATCTGGGGACCTTTGGGCTCCCTTGCCTGAACTTTATTCTGCTTTCACACTATGGAGCAGCCGGCAGTTCTCTAGGCTTTGGGCGCTGTCCTTGGTCCTTACCTTCCTAGTACCGCCAGGAGCCTCCTCCTTCCTGGGAGTCTTCTTGGGTCTTACTTGGCTGTCCCCGGTGGCCCGGGGCTCTGCCTTTTTGCCTTCTGGCAGGAGCTTTCCATTTCTCTGTGATTCCCTATTGCTGTTTGCACCTCTCTGCGCCTTTGCTGTCCTTTCGGCTGAGGCAGGCGGTTGTCTTGTGTCTTCCCAGCATCCACTTCCCCCTTTTCTTTCCCGGATAGGAAGGATGCTTGTCTTTCAGACCCCACAGGCAAGTCCTCCAGGCTCCTGTTTCCTTCCCCCCCTTCGGAGGAGGTTAATCTCTTTTGTGGACTCTGGCTTTTCTCCCCAGACTCCCCTCACTCTTTCACTCGGGATTTCGAGCTGTCTCCTCGCGAAGGGCACGGGGGATCTGGCCTGTCCTGAGGCCTCCCACTCCTTCATTTTGTGGGGAGCCCTCCCCCCTTCACCCCTTACATGGCGATTGCAAAAGGCTCTAACTGGTTGAGGTCAGAAAGTATTTTGTTGTTCACTTTATGCCTGCAAGACATAGCACAGCATCGGGCACAAAACGGGTGGTTAGTTCAATTTAAGTCAGTCAATAAACATTTATGAAGGACCTACTGTGTGCCAGACACTGTGCGAAGCAAAAAACACAAAAGACAGTCCCTGCTCTGAGGGAGCCCAGAGTCTAAAGGAGAAGACAGAAAGCACATCCTGCAAGTTTGTCCAAACCAGTTATATGCCCTTTAAGTAGGATACAATGACAACAGAATTAAGCTAGGGGTAGTGTGGAGGCAGCTAGGTGGCTCAGTGGGTAGAGAGCCAGGCTGGAAGACAGGCGATCCTGGATTATCTAGCCCTTACTGCTCTTCTACCTTGGAACTAATACTGAAGATTGAATCTAAGATGGAAGGTAGGGGTTTAAAAAAAGAGAAGCTGGGAAAGGCTTCCCATAGATACTGAGGTTTCCCCTGGAACTTGGAGGAGACCAGGAAAGCCGGTAGGCAGAGATGAGGAAGGAGGACCTTCTAGGCAAGAGGGACAGAAAGAGAAAATTTCCAGAGAAGAGACACGGAGGTCAAAGCCTGTGTGAGGGAAGAAGGTGAGAAGGGCCACATCCTGGAGAGCCTCAATGGCAAGCAGAGGATTTTGTACTTGGTCCTGGCTTAATGCCAGGGGCTCCATGGTCATACCTGTGCCTTAGGAAAATCTCTTTGGAGCCTAAAGAGAGGATGAATTGGATCAGGAGAGGCCTGGGAATGGCAGACCTCCCCCAGCCTCCAGCAGTTTATGGCGCCAGTCCAGGTGTGAGGGGATGAGGGCCTGTACCAGGATGGGGGCCGAGGCACAGGAGAGATGCTGTGAAGCTGAAATCAACAGGCCTTGGCAAAAGCTTGGCGATGGGAGGAGGCCAAGCTGGCTCCAGGGTTCTGAGCCTGAGGGATCAGGAAGATGCTGCTGCAGCAGAGGAGGGTGTAGGTGGAGAGATGGATTCCGTTTTGGATACATGAAGGTCCAGCTGTCTGAGAGGCAGCTGGACCTGAGAGCTGGAGCTGAGCAGAGATTGTGGCAGCATCCATAGATCTGAGAATAATCCACATGAGGATGACAATTAAATCCAGGAGAGCTGATGAGATCACCAAATGAGGTCATTTAGAGAGGAGAGAAGAAGGGCCAGGGCAGAACCCTGGGCAACACTTAGAGTTCCAGGGGGTGATTTGGAGGAGGGTCCAGCAAAGGAGACTGAGAAGGAGCTGGGAGAGGTAGGAGGAGAAATAGGATAGAGCGACATCCTAGAAAACCAGGAAGTATCATGGACAAGAGAGTGATGAATAGTGACAGACAGCTGCAGAGAGGTCAAGGAGAATACAGCCTGAGAAATGCCATTTGATTGACAATGAAGATGCAGGAGGAGAGTGGAGAGGGAAGGATAAAACAAGGGGGTTTGAGGATGGGAGAGACACAAGCATGTTTGAAGAGAGTGGGGAATGAGTGGGTGGAGAGGAATACTGAAAACAAATGAGAGTAGGGATGACAAAAGTGGGTGATCTGCTGGAGGAGATGGGATGGGATAGGGTATTCGAACAGGTAGAGGGTTTGGCTTTGGCAAGGAGTGAGGCCACTTTATCATGTGAAATGTGGTAAAGGAGGAGGAAGAGGCAGAAGCACCTGAGTAATATGAGACAAGGAAGAGGGAGCTCACAGAGAATGGCTTCATTTTCCTCTGTAAAATGTGAGACAGGGGGGAGAAGGGGAGCCATGGGAGGTTGGAGGAGGGATGAGAAGATTTAGAAGAGCTACTGTGGAGAGTGAGAGAATGAACTGATATGGGATGAAAGGTAGGCTTGCCAGGCAGCAGTGAGAGCCAAGTGGAGGTGGTGCCACATAAATTGTAGTGGACCCAGTAAGAGCAGCGCATGGTTTTCTCCACTTTCTCAGCAGTGCTTGTGTCGGTGCAAAGGCAGTGAATGTTGGGAGTGCTCCAAAGCTGAGGCTTAGCTGGGAATAATCCATGAGAGTCAAGAGAGGAGGATAGTGTAGAATTGAATTGGTTGACCAAGAGGTCAAGATGTCAAGATGATCAAGAGGAGAGAGTGGTTTGTAAGAGGAGATGGCCTGGCAAAGAACTGAAGGTTCGGGGGATTGGAGGTCGTGGTAAGGCTGGAGATTGGAATGATGCAAGAGAAAGCAGAGGGAGAAGTGAAAAGGATGGAGGACTCTAGAAATCTTAAAGAAGGGCGCAGCGCGTTTGTGGGTGATAGGAAGATCCAAGATATGCTCATGGGAGGTGAGTAGTTGAGGAACTGAGAGATTAGGGAGTTTGAGAAGGAATCAGTTTGCCTGATGAAGTCCCCGAGTATGAGAGCAGAAACATTGTAAGCCAGCTATAAAACTCATGGAGCAAGAGGGGAGTGGCTTGGGGGACTGTAGACAAGTGGAGCCAGAATTTTTACTGGATGGTAGATATGAAAAGCATGAACTTCGAAGGAAGAGGTTAGAGAGTGATGGAGGAAGTGATGGAAGTAGTGGTGGGGAGCGAGCAGTATTTCAGCTTCCCTGCCATAGTGAGCTGAGGAGAAGGGAGTGATGATGCAGCCAGTACTGGAGAGGGAGCCGGATTTTAGTAAGAGCCAGGACACGGAAGGAGGGGGAGCGGGCAAGATTTAAGATGAAAGGAAATTTGTTGCTTATAGAACAGGCATTCTGGAGGGTACAGTTGAAGGTCTGGGTGGAGTCAGGATGAACGTTTGAGGTGGGAAGGTTGAGAGGGACGGGGATGAGGAACTGGGAGATAAGGAGTGTGCAGTGGGGTTTGGACGATGGTCTCCAGGAGTTCAGATCCTCTGGGATGTGGAAGGCAAGAGAATGTCCATCACTACTTAGAGGGTGCCCCTCCTCTACCCTCCGAGACACATGCAGCAGGAGATGGAGACCCGAAGCTAAAGGAATGCTTGTTTTTTCTTGCCCCGGATGTTCTTCACAGTAGGAGGTAGGAAATGCCTTGTGTGGAGTGGGGACAGATGGAAGTGGTTGTTTGGGGGGAAATGCACAGCCTGGCCCTTAGCGACCTTTCCTCCGAGGACATGTCAGGCTGGGCAGGGGATGGAGGCTTGGGTGCTAACACACCTGCGATCTGTGACTTGCCTCTCATTTTCAGATGTAGGCATTAGCAAAACATGCTGTGAATCTCCAAGCAGTTTCTGAAAGTCTTGCTGAAAAGAACGGACAAGAGACCAGCAAGCCAAAAGAATGAGGATCCTGTGTAAGATGAGTATAATAATATTCACCATCGTTGTCTTTTGTTATTCTTGTGAGGAGTTTGGTAGGCTAGGCACTTTGATTCTAAAACTCTGCTAGAGTCTGTCTTTCTGTCTCTTTCTGTCTTTCTGTGTCTCTCTTGTCTGTCTCTCTGTATTTCTCTCTGTGTGTGTCTCTCTCCTGTTTCTGTCTGTCTCTGTCCCTCACTTTCTCTCTCCCTCTCTCTCTCTCTTTCCCCTTCTCTCTCCCTCTCCCTTTCCCTCTTCTCTCTCTCTCTCTCTCTCTCTCTCTCTCTCTCTCTCTCTCTCTCTCTCTCTCTCTCTCTCTCTCTCTCTCTCTCTCTCTCTCTGTCTCTCTGTCTCCCTCTCCCTCTTTCCCTCTCCCTCCTTCCCTCCCTCCCTCTCCCTCCTTCCCTCCCTCCCTCTCTCTCTCTCTTTCTCATCTGTCTGTCTCTCTGCCTCTCCCTATCTCTGTCTCTCAGAATAGACAACCAAGGGCAACTGAAGTGACCCCAGAAGTGAACGACTGCTCAGTGCCGTCACGTGCCACTGTCTTGTTTTGTCCATTTTCTCCTATTCCAAATCTTGCTTTATCCCTTGTAATCTCTCTCCTTTCTGTCTATTATTTGCCTCATTTTCTATTTTTTCCTTCTTTGCTATGAGGACGGTCAAGGCTTTGCCCCAACAGTGACTCTCAAGGCTAAGTGGGCTCCAGAGTCGAGTCGGCTGACAGTTTGACAAGCTCACTCATGCTTTGGGCTATTTCGGGGCCATCAAGGGCTGGAGCCACCATCTGACGTTCCTTTTCCAGACTAAGCGCGTGATTTCCTGATGTCTTGTCAAGTCAGAGCTGAAGGTCTAGCCAGAGCTGAGAAAGGAGATTTCCCTGCCTGGGGGCTGTGATAGGGCAACAGAGCTCGCCCTTCAGTGGACTGATTTGTATTCCTAGAGGCTTGGCGATTGAGGAGCAGACTCCTGGTCAGTCCCAGACTCCTCTGGAAGAGCGAGGTTGAGCAAATGGGCACGATGGCTGATGGGCATCCAGGGCCATCCAGCAGAGCTGGGAAGCCTCCTTGTCCCCATCTGTTTTATACTCTTAGCTCGGATCTGTTTTTCTTCATGAATTTCCTTCCCCTTAGTTTTTCCTGTAGAGCCAGGAGCCGGGAGCCACCAAGATTCCAGTGTAAACAGAAGTTTCTCTTCATGGCTGACTGCTATTTCTAGAGCACTTAAAGTTGGCAAAGAATTTTATACCCACCATGCCATTTGAGCCTCATGCTACAACAACCCTAAGAAGCAGGAACTGCTAGTTTCATTCTCTTCATTTACTAGATAAAGAAACTGAGGCTCAAAGAATCAACATGGAAAGAGAGATGAAATGGGAATAAGATGACCTGGGTTTAAATCTTGGCTCTGCGTCATACTATATGTATGACCTTGGGCCAGTCACTAACCATCCCTAGGCCTTGGGTTCCTACCTATAAAAAGAGGAGGTGGGCCTCCTTTATGTTCTCTTCCAGCTTTAGGTCTAGGATCTTTGAAGGTGAATGGCCTGAATGTGTTTTATCTAACCCTGGAA
Organism: Monodelphis domestica; assembly: GCF_027887165.1. NCBI lineage: Eukaryota > Metazoa > Chordata > Mammalia > Didelphimorphia > Didelphidae > Monodelphis > Monodelphis domestica. The sequence continues at coordinate 3,140,172 of NC_077233.1, forward strand.
TAATCTGGGTTTTTGTGACTAGGCCCTCGATCTCAGAGTTTCTATTCATCAGTCGACTGACTCATTGTACCCTTGTTGTCTGTCATGGAAGGAGCCCAGAATCAGGTCTTGTGTGCCGCACTCCTTCCCCCCGTTATTCACACACTCTTGTTAGGATCCAAGATCATCCAGACTTACAGCGCTTGGATGCTTGCTCTCTACAGCTCAGGCATGGAAAATGGCCGTATAGGGCTTGGTGCCAGGTGGATGGAGGGCACCACACCTCTGTGGTCATATGAGCCCAAGAACACGTTTGTCCTGGCAGCGGAAATGTGAGGGTGACTCCAGGCTGAGGAGGAGAACTCTGGCCACATGGAAAGCCCTCCCAAATGGACCTGGATCTTAACTGGGACCAAAATGGTGGACATTCAGTCTTGTCTTGGTGTCCACACTTTCCCTAGATGCTGTGTGACAGAACCATCTACTTAAAACCTAGTGCTGGAGAAGACTTCACAGTTAGTCTAGACCAACCCTGAAGCTTGGACTAGAGAGCAGCAGCACCCTGTTCCAGAAAGGCCCTTTGTAAGCTGGAGGACATCCAGAGGGGCAACCAAGATGAGAGAGTCCTTGAGACCCTGCCCTATGAAAGCCTGCTGCTCAGTCCGTCCATCCCTTAGGCTTGGATCCCTCTACCCAAAGGATAATAGATTCTGAGCTAGCAGAGGACAACTTGTCCAACCTTTTCATTTTACAGATGAAGAAACAGAGACATAGGAAAGTGAAACAACTTCCTTAGCTCTCCAGGCAGGAAGTTGTCTAGCCGGGATTCGAATCCAGGTTCTCGGACCCTAAATCCAGTCCTCTCTCCATGACACCACACTCCTGCTGGTTCCTGGGAGCAAACACTGCTTGAGTTGCAGCTCCTTAGCAACCGTGCGGTGATTCCTCAGCCTGTGGTTGCACTTTAGACAATCTATTTCCCATTTGGTCTACTTGGGTATTTTCTGGTTTGTTGATATTCTTCTATTTTGATGGCGGTTTCAAATGGGTTAACATGATCGAATCTCTTGTTTAGATCTTCCTTTCTCATTTGTAATCTCGGTCATTTGCATTTTCTTTCTTCTTTTCCTTAGATTGTTTCCTAAATACATACTGATTTTCTTGGTCTTGTCTTGGTTTTGGATGTCAATTCAAGGGTCTTTATTTTCCATCCTACTCATTTTTGTGCTAATATTGATCGGTTCTCCTTGTTCTCTTCTTGTATCACTTGGTCCATTTTCTGATCTCCAAATGCAGACTCCTTCACCGAGCTGCTCCTTTTCTTTCTGATAAATACAGGCAAGCAGGGCTGTCTGCTTGCCTTGCCTCAGTCCTGCTTTGGCTGAATCTGAGGGCTTTTGTGCAGCTGTCTGTGCTCGGTCTCCTACTGCCTTTGGATTATCTTCGCTTTGGCCCCTTCTAGTTCTATGGTGTTACGGCCTCGGAAAGGGCTGTTCCCAGGTCTACTTTTCTGCGTCGAATGAGGAGCTTCCTATGCCCTAGAACATGCTATGTTTTGTGATTGTTTCATGTGCATTCTGTGTCTGTAATAAGGTATGTATTAGAAGGGCAAATTGGCGCAGGAGACAGAGAGCCAGCTGGCCCTGAAGCCAGGAAGACCTCGTTCGGCTCTCATTTCTCCCATAGACTGACTGGGGGACATGCGAGTCACTTCCTCTTTTGGTGCTCTCTCTGGGGAGTTCTCAAGACTGTATGATCTCCCTCACTTGGGGGTTCTCTACAGCAATGAAATCACAGACCCGGTCAATGAGCCCAGTCAAAGAACCTGGCATTTATCCTGACGCAGAACCAGACGCCCATTGCAGCCCGTCACAGCTCTGCTCTTGATGAACGACCATGAATGACCTACTTCTTCCCAGAAAGACAGTGATCCAAGACGATCTTGAAGCTTCCTGCTGAAAGTGAGCATTGACGCTCTTTCCATATTACAGGGTGGCCATAATTGGGCGAAACCCTCTCCCTATGATGTGCATCAATGTGTCTGTGTGTCCAGTTTACCCCCATATATGGTTGTAAAATGTCAGCATGGGGATATTCCCTAGTTTTCCATTCATTTCTCAATTCCATTGCTTGAGCACTGTGGAGAACTATTTCTAGTCAGCTTCCCAACAGGCCAGTTTAGCTTTTGAAGTCATTTGTTCAGAAGAGGAGCAGAGTTCCTTGTCTTACCTCCTAGGAGCCCTTTGATGACCAGCTGCAGATCCTGAGAAGTTTTCATTTTCTCCCCTCATTTTCTATAGATTCCCTTTTTTCAGAAGAGGAGATTTTCCTTTATAAATGTGGCCACAGAGAGATTCTGAAATGGTAGTGCTTAGTAACACTGGGGGGCTTCTTGAGGGCAGGACATCATATTTCCCTTTATTCACTCATTCATTCATTCATTTGTTTGTTTATTCATTCATGTATTTGTTCATTTGTTGCTTTGTTTGTTTATTTATTTTTAAACTTTTACCTTCCATCATGGAATCAATACTGTGTATTGGTTCTAAGGCAAAAGAGTAGTCAGGGCTGGGCAATGGGGGTTAAGTGACTTGCCCAGGGTCACATAGCTGGGAAGTGTCTGAGGCTAGATTTGAACCTAGGACCTCCCATCTCTAGGCCTGGCTCTCAATCCGCTGAGCTACCCCACTGAGCTACCCAACTGCCCCCTCATTTCCCTTTTTTCGAATCCCTAGCACTTGGCACAATGCCTGGCACCTAGTAGGTGCTCAACCAATGTCGACTACTCTTGACTCTATGTGCTCTCCTATCCAGTGACACTGGTTTCTTGCTATTATTCCCCACTCTATGCCCAGGACAAAGCATCTTTGACTGGGCATTTTCCCCTGGAACAATCTCTCTTATCGTGTCCCCTCTCCTGGCTTCCTTAAAGTCCCTCAGGTCAAATCTCCCCTTCTGCAAGATGGGTTTCCCCTCGTCCTCCCTACTGGCAGCACTTCTCAGCCAAGGTTACCTCTCTGGACTTCGCACGGGCACAGCTGTCTGCATGATGCTGCTTGCGATGGAACAGGAGCTCCTTGAGGGCAAGGATTGGCTTTTTTTTTGGCTTAGCTTTTGGTTTTATCTCAGTTCTTGGCACCATATCTGGCACATCATACATGTTGACTTGACTTACTCATTAAACCCCGACAGTTCCCTGATACTTCTAAAAGGACATGGAACCTTTTTTAGCCCTCACCTTCTGTGTTAGTATCAATTCTAGGGCAGAAGAGTGGCAAGGGCTGGGCAGTCGGGGTTAAGTAACTTGCTCAGGGTCACCCAGATTTGAGCCCAGGATCTCTTGACTCTTGACTCCAGGCCAGCTGCCCCCAAACACAACCTTCTCTGATAGCCATTGGACGTTCTTCACCCCCTGGCTTTACGCCTCTCCTGAACTCCATGGCCTTCTTGTTGCTCCTTGCCCATGACCATACTGCATTCCCATCTCCATGCCTGAATGGGCTCTCCCCTCCCCCTGCCTCTCAGAATTTCAGGTCTCCTTGAAGACTGTGCTTAAATTCCATTTTCTGCAGGAGATTTTCCCAAGTCCCCTCAGGGGCTACTGCGTCTCCTCTGAGATGACTTTCTGCCTACTCCAACTAGGTTATGTCCGAGCCTATTTATGCACATGCTATCTCCTCCATTTGAAGTGAAGCTCCTTGAGGGCAGGACCTGGCCTGCTTTTTGGTTTTGTTTTGTATTCCCAGCCCTTGGCACAGTGCTTAGCACAGAGCAAGCCCCTAATATATGTTTATGGCTGCTGGATGAATCTCTTAAATGGGCTTGACCTATCTCCTCACCGAGTGTCTGAGTGACCATTGGTCATGTATTGTTGGGGGTGCTTTGTTCAGGTCACGTGTGGCCCTCAAGTGCTCTGGTGGTAAATGGTTGCGTGTCTGCCTGGACACAAGTGAATTCTTGATTGTCCCCTGTCCTGGTTGGATTGGTCACGTAGCTAATCCAGAGAGACCCAAATCCCTAATTGTTCTATTTGAACTCAGTGTGCCTAGTTGTTCTAGTGGGGAATGGATTATCATTCCTTGTTATGTAATTAATTTCCATTTTGGAGTCCCAAGTCACTGATATTCATGAAGGGTGTCTACACACATCACTGGGCAGTAGAGACAAGTTGGTCTGGCATCAACAATATGGTATGGATGTAGTAGCAGGGGATCAGGAACCAAAGCTTGATAAGTCTCAGAGAGGGAGGGAACAGATAAAGAGAAGCACCACTTCCTCTCCTAGTCAGAGATGCCCCAGAGAAAGTTAAATTGGATCAATGCCCAGAGCTGAAAGGTCTCCAGTTTCTCTTTCCTTCCCTGGATGAATATTATCTTGATCCCCTTAGTACATTTTGAAGAATGAGATGTTTGATTCTTCTGTAATTTATAAGATCTCATTTATTGTTTGGAGATTCAGGATTGGTAGGTTTGGGGAAGAGGGAAAAAAGGAAATCTCTATTTCTATTTTCAACCTAAATTCCCTTCAGGGATTGAGGGCTCAGATCTGGGGACCTGGGTCCCTGAGGACCATTGTGTGGAGTCAGGCTGGTGTAATTTCCTAATATAGAGATACAGCCTTTGAAGGTATCAGTGGAAAATCTTCTGGGTGGATAGTCTCTTGTCTTCCCCAAAGGGAAAAATCTCTATCTGCCACTTTTGAGGAAAGATGGCTAATGTGAGTTCTTCAGATCAGTGAGGGATTATAGTAGGTTAAGCTCAGTGACATGGTTTTCTCCCTTTCAGTTCAGAAGGGATAAAAACCACTTTTCAACTATACATCTGCTTTTCTTGGCTGGAGGTTCCAGTCCCATTCCCCATTGTCAGCCAAAGTTCCAATTTCTTCCTGCATGAGATCTCATAAATCAAGTCCTTGAAGTGTAAACTGTACCTCTCTTGTCCACATCGATACAACAAAGGAGACATACTCCATTCCTCCTGGGCATTCTCCTGGGGGCCTCCTGTCATCCAGATTTCCAGTTCCCCCTTCTCTCTTTGTCCTGCAGGACCTCTGGCATCTTCATCTACACTGGCCACCTTGCACCTGGCTCCACATAAGAGAGACCCCTGGTCATCCAGGGTGAGAAGGGATAATTTTGTTCCTTGTACCCTTTCCTTTTGCTTAATAAATGCTTGCTTGATGGCAGGGGGTCAAAGTGCCTTCTGGCTTTACCCATGTTACATTCCCTTTTGGAATGTAAATTCTTGGAAGCCAGAGATTGGCTCATTCTGTTTTTGTCTTTCTAGCCTCAAGAACTTGTACATAGTAGGAGCTTAATACATGCTCATTACCCCAGTGGATCAGATCCCCATTCTACAGAACAATCAGAGGCCAGCAGTTCTAGCATTGCCCCAAGAATTCCAGGTACTCCTCAGGAAACTGAGTCCAGTGAAAAGTCACTCACCTGGGGAGGACGATAAAGATGGCAGAAGGGCTGCCCAGGTTCCTGTTTACAAAACTGGAAGGCATGGCAGACCACATCGGGATTCATCTTCAAGCTAAGCCTGTAGGGAAATATGGAGCAAAAGAAAGGTCAGGATTGTCTATTGAGCTGCAAAGAATAGAAGCTACTTGAACAGAAGGGTAAGTGGCCAGAATCAATTCGGCTACCCTGAGCACATTTCTACTTGGCCTTTGGATTTATCCAGGAAGGCTTCTGTGCCCAGATGATTATCCGCCATATTGTTTCATTGGTATTTAAAATGAGGGGTGTGTGTGTGTGTGTGTGTGTGTGTGTGTGTGTGTGTGTGTGTGTGTGTGTGTGTGAAGTGCTGAGCTTTGTGTTCAGTGGGCTGGCACTGGGGTCCCTTTCAAAATGATGATGAATTAAGCAAAGATGGGTTAAATGGACTATGGGGTTGTTTCTGGAAAGCCCAAGTTCTGCCACTTTTTGAACTCATACCAAGAGGGCACTCCCAGAATCTGAGGCTTCTAGGCTCTTCTCCTAGGCATTGTTCAAACAGTTTGGTTTGAATTTTGAGGCTTTTTCCTGCTTATGAATTAAATTTAAATATTAATTAATTGAATCAAAATATTCATTAAATATAAGGCTGAGGTTGATTGAGGAAATCAATCAAGTCTTCCATCCCACTTAGAGTAAGTGAGAAGTGGCCTGTTGCCTTAATGATCTGAGAACAAGTCTCACTCATTCAATCAACCCATCCATCATTGGCTTTAGACTAAATCCAAAACGTCCTTGGCTGAGTTTGGAGGGAGGCAGAATAGTGGGACTGATGCTCAAGCTCTGGGCTCAGGCAGCCCCAGCGAGCTTGGTTGTGACCTAAGGGTCAGCTTAAAATAGCGAGTTAACAGAGAATTGGACTTATTCCAAAATTCAGGGTGAGAGGAGCATCCCAGGGAAACCCTAAAGGGGAATCACTTTGAGGAGAAGAGACCTTAGCTTTGTCCTTGGCCTAGGTCTCCTGCCCCCTTCCCCAGACTCCCCTGGTCAAACCTTTTGAGCTTTGGAAGGTCTAGAGGACTTCAGACTTCTCATTTTCCCATCAGTCCCATCAGTGTTCTGGGACCAGCTGACAATAGCATCTGCTGTGGGAGTCATTGCCAGGCAGGACAAAGATTTATGACTCCACAAGGAATCCAGCAAAGAAATGATGTTGTGGTACCTTCTGAGCACCCCCATGGAGGGAAGGAAAAGGATGGCAGCACCCAGTAGCCCTGAGCTACCTCTTTGCCCCACATGATTTCCAAGCATGAGCCCACCTTCTCCTGGACTCCATGGACTGGTGGGAGAATGGGGCATAGACTTTTTGGGGGGAGTCTTATGCTAACTATATTACTCTAGGGACTCCCCCTTTCTGAAAGCTGATTCAGCTTGTCCTTAATCAGTGCCCAGCAAAGAAGCAAAGAGGTTGGGAGGATATAAAGAACCAGGTTGGGGATTGCTGGGGGGCTTCCCCAGAGCCCACATGGAGAATGTTGTTTGGGCCTCCTCCTCTGACAATGCTGTCCATTCCCTCCCCTTCACCTGTTACTCACATGGGCCCAAGCCCACTGAGCTAACCCAGCCACATGGCTAATCTCCAGGGGAGAGTCAGCCCTCTCTCCAGGCTACTAGGGCAAGCTAGCCCAGGAACAGACATCGGAGGGGTTCTTGCTACTCCATCGAGATTGGCCTCTCTCCATGGGAGGGGAAGGCTGGGTTATGCCTGCTGCCCCTCTGTATCCTCTCTGTCCCCTGTGCTCTAGAGAGCCCCCATCTGCCCCTCTTTTCCCATTGACTTCCTAGTTCTCCCATCAAAGCCCAAGTCAGTGCCGCCTCCTCTAGGCACTTTGACCGTCACCAAAGGCAGCAATGACTCTCCCCCTTAGGTATAGCACAGACTTTATTGGGATTTCTTTCATTCATGTTACGAGGCATTGTTCTCCAGAAGGCTGGAAGCTACCTGGGAGCAGATCTTATTTTATTTTATTTTTTAAAACCCTTTCCTTCTGTCTTAGAATCAATACTGTGTATTTGTCCCAAGGCAGAAGAGTGGTCAGGGCTAGGCAATGGGGGTTGTGACTTGCCCAGGGTCACACAGCTAGGAAGGGTCTCAGGACCTCCCATCTCTAGACCTGGCTCCCTATACCCTGAGCCACCCAGCGGCCTCCTAGAGATCTTGTTTTAGCTCAGCTTTCCTGTCCTTACTCAAGAGGAAGTAGGGACTCTGATGATTCTTGAGAAAACCATGACAGGACCAGTTCTATATGTAAGAAAGTCAGGCAATGACCTGGCCCAGTGCTGGGCACATGGGATGCCCAATAAATGATTTGTAATCAATTAAGAAAACAGATTGTGGCAGCTGCCCCTCCTCCTACACCCCAGTAGCAAAGGAGTTGGTCACTTATTGACTGAACTACAAAGGGTCAGTTTGTTGCAGCTTAAAACTTGTTCCCGTCCCATCGACGATGTCAGTAGGTCAGGACCAGCTGGTGGATGTGGCTTCCATGCCAAGGGCTGGTTTCTTTATTGGATGGAGGCCCTCTCTTCCCTTGATGCCTGGTCTCACTGGACCCTGTGGGGCAGGGGCTCAGGTGTCTCTTTGCTCAAGCTCCTCAGGAGATAAGGCAAAACTCGGTCCAGGATGGGCTCCAGGTCACCTAGGTCAGGCCCTCACAAAGTGAGAGGCTTCCACAGTTTCTCTGTCATCCTGGCATTTTCAGAGTCTTCCCATCCCCAGATCGCTGCTGCCCCGACCTTCTCCTGTTGACTCAGTGGAGAACAGAGGTTCAGAGAACACTTGTCGGCAGCATCCCCTGTCACTGTACGGCTGAGCCGCCCATCAGCATGGAGGTAACCACAGGCGGTATTGCAAGCAATGACAATCAGAGCCATGGACTTATAGGCCTGCATGTCCCCCTGAGGCCCCAGCACTGTCCTGGGAGAAGAGCACAAGGCCTCAGCCTTAGGGAGCTCCAGGAAGGACATGGGAGGAGAGGGATGGGCAGCCATGGGTTCAGGTGGATCTCTAGGGCTCAGAAGCTCACAAAGCATTTTCTGGCCATGATCTCATCTTCTTCTCAGTCCTGGCAGGAAGGAACTGCAAGGATTATTAGTTCCATTCTACAGATGGGCCATGTAGATAATAAACATTAGTGCTCCTTTGTGCTCCAAGCTCTGGGAAGCAGTGAGGCGGTGCAGTGGACAACAGAGCACTGGGTCTAGAGTCAGGAAGACCTGAATTCAAATCCAGGCTCAGATTTGTCAGTTTGACACTTCCCTTATGTTTGCCCATGTTTTCTTGACTGTTAAATGGGAATAATTACATGCTACCTTCTAGAGTTGCTGAGGATCGAATGAGATGGTATTTGTAAAGCCAGTGCCTGGAACATAGCAGGCACTAAAAATACCTAATCACTTCTCTCCTTTATCTTAAGCACTTTCTGCCACACTAGGCTTCTTATAAGTCTGGTTCGTGTATGTGGGGGTGGGGGGGGGCAGGGCAGGACAGGAGAACCCTTGAGAAATTGGGAGAGAATTGAAAAGGAGGAAACCAAAGACTTTAGTTCTCCAGGGTGAGATCCTGCTCTGTCTGCCTGGGTCCAAGATGGTACAGATAGTTCTATCCCTAACCGTGATGGGAAATAAGGGCAAAGCACCAGCCCCTGATGGAGGCCTAAGACCTAGGCCAGGATTCCTCCACAGCAGTCCAAAGCATAGCCCTGGAAAAGAAGATGCTAGATAGGAAAGAAGATACTCTAGAACCATCCTATCTGGAGACTCATTGATGAGCAGGCAGCAGCTATCCAGGGTGCTGAATTAGGATGGGTCCTTTCACGCTATGTTTAATCCTTCTGGCCATGAGAACCATAGTCATCCCTGCTTCTTCTGGAGAAAAGAGGGATGATAGAGCTGAAATATACATGGATACTGTCAGAAAAGGACAGAATAGGACCCGGGACAGAGAAAGCCTGCTATATGCCATGTATCAGTTTCCCAGGATACTTCCCATTACACTAGGGCTAGAAGAAGCACTTGACTGTCAGGCAGAGGCATTTCCAATGGTGTATTTAAAGGAATCAGTCAAAGGGAAGAGAGCTGGTATGCTCTTGGCTAGAGCTGCTCTCTCTTTGATGAAGGGAAACTGAAGAGGTGAGAGTCCTCCTCACAAACTGGTAGGGGTGCAAGGAAGATAACCATTAGAAAAGAGTAGCCTAGAGTCTTAAATATCTGACAATGTCAGGAATATCCAAGCCCAAGGAGTAGAGCCAAGATGGTGGAGCACCTCCCCACCCCCAGGAGAGCAGAGCCTAACTTTAACACAAAATCTAAAGTCAAGAAATAGGCCAAGAAAATGAGTAAACAATAAAAAATGAACTTGACTACAGAAAGTTACTATGATGGCAGGGAAGACCAAGAAATTATCTCAGAAGAAAATGACAATGCAGAAATAGCTACAACCAAAGTCTCAAAATAAAAATGCTAAATGGACCCAAGCCCAACAAGAATTCCCAGAAAAGTCAAAGAGATAAAAGTAGCAGAGGAAAATTTGGGAAAAGAAATGAGAGTGATGCAAGACAATTATAAAAACATGATTAATACTTTGGCAAAAGAGGCACAAAAATACAAAAGAAAGTAATAGCTTCAGAAATGATCTAATGGTAAAAGATGCATAAACATTTACAAAAGAATTCTTTAAAAAGTAGAAGAGGCCCAATGGAAAAGGAAGTATGAAAATTCACTGAAGATAACACGACTAACATGGACATATATTTTATATGATTTCATATGTATAATTGATATCATTTTACTTGCTTTCTTTGGGGTTGGGGGGAGGAAGAGAATTGACTAAAAAAAATTTTTTTAAACCCTCACCTTCCATCTTGGAGTCAATACTGTGTACTGGCTCCAAGGCAGAAGAGTGGTAAGGGCTAGGCAATGGGGGTCAAGTGACTTGCCCAGGGTCACACAGCTGGGAAGTGTCTGAGGCCAGATTTGAACCTAGGACCTCCTGTCTCTAGGCCTGGCTCTCAATCCACTGAGCCACCCAGCTGCCCCCAACCAGAAATGGGTGTTTTTATTTGTTTGTTTTTAAATCCCTACCTTCCATCTTTATTTTAACCCTTACTTTCCATCTTGGAATCAATACTGTGTATTGGTTCCAAGGCAGAAAAGTGGTAAGGGCTAGGCAATAGGAGTTAAATGACTTGCCCAGGGTCACACAGCTGTGAAGTGTCTGAGGCCAGATTTGAACCCAGGACCTCCCAAATCTAGGACTGGCTCTCTCTCCACTGTCAAAATTTTAAAAAGAAATGAATGTTAAAAATAAATAATACATTTTAATAAGAAAAAAGAGAATTTATTAGGTTTGTAGCACCTCAATTTGAGAATACTAGCTATAATTTACATACCTGGTAATAATAAAATTACTTTGAAATATTTTATAATTATAATTCTTATTAAAAAATCTAAGCCCAACATGTCCTGCTGGCTTTAGATAAGAAGATACAGTGGTCCCAAATAGACCATGAACAACATAATGGAGTGATCAGTAGACATGGCCATCATGTGTCAATAGAGCAGAAAGCCAAACTCTACATCAAAAGGCAGATGACCAGTGTTCAGTTAAAATGAAACCACTTAATTTCTCTTTGCTGAATGTTTCTCAGTGCCGCTGTGGAGCTAACTGGATGAAACAGCAATCTAGGATATCCTAGAACCATGAAGAGATAAATTTTTAGTGGTGATATGTAGATAAATATAGAATTAAAAAGCAAAAGTGTGAAGATGGAATTGACTCTCCCTTTGCCTACTTTTAAATTTAGTCAACCAAAAGCAAAGACACCCCTAACACTAAGTAGGGGAGGTTCACAAACCACTCACTAAAGTGAGATACACCTTCAGAAGTGATTGACTGCCCCCTGGGCAGTGTTAAGCAAATATAAAGACCACAATTGGTCCCTGTAAAGTGAAGGAAGGGACAGGAAGTGACATTAAAAGGGACTATAAAAATGATGAACTTCCTGTCCAAGAGGTCTTTATCCTGAATCTTCAGCTTGAAGGACCTGGGGCTGGTGACTTGAACTACTTCTGCTAAGACTGCTCTTGGATATTCCACTTTGGACTGGGATTGCGGTTTGGAGCTATGACTTGGGTGAGTGAAAAAAGCTGACCCTCCTTTCTTGGCTTCTGGAGAGATTAGCACTGGAGTGGCCTCCCTTTTGGAGGAGGCTGCATGGGTAAAACTTTTGTTTAATTCATCACTGGGCCCTCCAGTTAATGAGCCCTGCCAGAGTGGAGCCAGGTACCAGAGCAAATATTTATTGTGTTAGGTTAGATATCTTTTCTACTCTCCTTTTATATTTATCTACTTTCACTCTTTCCCTCTTTTTGTAAATAAAGCTGCTAAAAAGTAATTTTGACTTGATCTGTATTAATTTTTAAAATCAGGGACCACATTCTCTTGTATTTAGTCCAACTATAAATTTAAACCCTACAAAAGGAAAGCTCCATGGGCTTCCCAGCTGAAAGGGGCATTGAGATCCAGAAAGGAAAGGAATGATAATGAAATTTTGTTTTTGGAGACTATTAGAGAAGAATACTGCCCCTCCAAGCCATTTCTCTCTCTCTGTAGGAGTCCCAGATTCACATAGTCTTAAATATTAACTCTATGCAAATTTACATCTTTATTATAATATCCAATTCAACTGGGAAGCCAGACCATCTGCAGATGGGAATGACCTTGACTGTCTAAGTGAATCATAGCCAAAGGTCTAGAGGCAGACAGAAGAAAAACAAGAGAACAATAAAGTGAATCAAAGCATTAGAAGAAAATGTGTAACAGGGACCAGGGAAAGAAGAATAGATAATAATTAAGAAGATTTGTGTGAAGATTCAGAAATATAAATGAGTAACCCCATCTAGAGATAGGTTCTAGAGAGTTTGTGAAAATAAATCATGCATGAAAATAAATCACTTGAAAACAAAAGAAAACTGGAGGAACACATCTCACTGATGTAAGAAGAGAGAGTAGACCAGGAAGCACAGAATCTGAAAGAATAGACAGAACTTGGAGCAGTCCAACATGCTGTGACTCCATCAGAGGCAACAAAATTGCAGAAAGGATAAGAGACCAGCCTGAGCTACCCTACATAGGTATAAAAGGCAGAGAAGGCAGGAAACTCCACACTTCCATGTGGCAACAGGGCCCTGAGGCCACAAAGGAGCAGAAAAGGGGGACAACTGAACTGTGGGAAACTCCATGCTTCCAAGTGGCAATGAAGAGTCTGAGGCAAAAGAATCCAGAGCAGAGGACCAGCACAGCCTGTGAAACAACAGGGTAACAGCTATCATGGGGGTACTGAATATAGCTGGACAAAATAGCTGAAAATTTCCCCAGAGCCAGTTAGAGGGATGACCTCCTTGACAGGCACACCATGAGAAACAAAAGTAGCTGGGCCCACACCAAGTATCAGAAAAGAGTACCCTGCAAACTTTGAGAAGTGCACTCTCTACATGAGGAACAGAAAAGTCTTCAGGAGATGGATTAGGTAATGGGGAAAAAAGCTAGAAAAATGAGCAACCCCCACCCCAACAAAAAAACAAAACCCACTAACCTTAGAAAGTTACTTTAGTGATAGGGGTAGGCCAAAATATGAACTCAAAAGAGGACAACAGTTCTGAAAAGGAAAAAAATAAGAAGACTGAAAAGAAAGTGTGAAAGGATATTAGATTCCAAAAGAATCCCTGGAAGAACTTAAAAGAAGTTAAAAAAAAGGAATAAGATAATTGACAGAAAAACTCACTAGTGGGGGGGATTCACTGAAGAAATCAATTCCCTAAAAACCAGAATAGGCCAAAAGGAAAGGGAGGCACAAAAAGATGTTGAAGAATAGATATCACTAAGGAATAAAATGCACCAAATGGAAATGGAGGCAAAAAAGAAGAAAACAACTCTTTAAAGAATTTAATTGACCAAATGGAAAAGGAAACTCAAACTCTCAAGGAAGAAAACAACTTCCTAAAAATTAGAATTAGACAAATAGGAGCTAATGAAACTCTAACAGCAGGAAACAATAAGCCAAAAATTTTAAAATTAAAAATAGAAGAAAATCTAAAATATTTCACTGGAAAAATGACTGACATGAAAAATAGATCCAGGAGAGATAATCTAAGAATCATTGGAATACCTGTAAGCCACGACCAAAATAAGAGCCTAGACATCACATTGGAAGAAATCATCAGGGAAAATGGCTGCTATCTTCAGACAAGAGGGAAAAAATAGAGGTTGAGAGAATCCACCAATCACTTCCTAGAAGGCATGGAATATGATACTGCAAAAGGCAAAGGACCTATGACTACAATATAGGATTACATATCCAGCAAAACTGAGTATGATCCTTTGGGAGGAAAATTGACATTCCATGAAATAGAGAAATTTCATACTTTTCTGATGAAAAAACAAAACTGAAAAGAAAATGATATGAAAAAAACACAAATTCAATACTCAAGAGAGGCATAAAATGTAAAGTGAAATTTTAAGGGTTTTGATGAGGTTGAATTATGTACATTCATATCTGGGAAGGTAAACATTGAAATAAGCAGATTTCTATGATACTTGAGAAAGATAAGGCACTTAAAATGTGATCCCTAAAGTATCTAAGATACTTAAGAACTATATCACCATCAGAGCAATGAAAAGGTGTATACATAGAGAGGAAGGAAGCTAAATAAGATGGGCTAATATTCTCCCCTGAAAAAGAAAGATGGGAAAGAGGAATACATAGGAAAAGGAGAAAAGGAGAGATAGGAGATAAATTGCTTCTCATTAAGAGGTACATAAGTAGAAATACGTGGAGGACAAGACTGGGGGTTGTGGTGGCTATGCTTAAATCTTACTCTAATCAGTAGTAGCTCAAAATAGGAATAAGTTCCACATAGCCAACTATAGAGACCTGTCATCCTACAGGGAAATAGGAGGATAGAGAGAATAAGGAACATGGGGATGGACAAAAAAAGGGGGAAGTGGAAGAGACAGTCATTGAAAACAAAATATTTGTGAAACAGGGAAAGACTAAAAGGGGGGAGAGAGAGAGAGAGAGAGAGAGAGAGAGAGAGAGAGAGAGAGAGAGAGAGAGAGAGAGAGAGAGAGAGAATAAACAGGGAGAAAATAAGATAGAGAAAAAAACACAATAGTAATCATTTGTTGAGTACAAATGGGATAAACTCACTTATAAAACATAAAAGGATATCAGAGTGGATTAAAAACCAGAATCCCACAATATGATGTCTACAGAAACACATTGAAAACAAGGAGACATACACAGAGTAAGAGGCTGGAGAAGAATCTACTATGCTTTAGCTAACATAAAAAATGCAGAGGTAGCAATCATGACCTCAGACAAAGAAAAAGTAAAAATTGCTCTAATTAAAAGAAATAAGGGAGGAAATTACATCATGATAAAAGAAATCATAGGCAATGAAACAATATCAATATTAAACATATCTGCACCAAATGGCATAGAATACAGATTCCTAAAGGAAAAAAAAACTACATGAATTATGGGAGGAAGTAGATAGTAAAGCATTACTAGTGGGGGGCATCAACCTTCTCCTTACAGAAATTAGATAGACCAAACCAAAAAATTAGCAAGAAAGAAGTTATGGAGGTAAATAGAACTTTAGAAAAACTGGATATGATAAATCTCTCAAGAAAACTGAATGAGAATAGAAAGGAATATACATTTTTCTCAGTAGTACATTGCATCTTCACAAAAATTGACTACATAGCAGGCATAGAAACCTCACATCCAAATGTAGAAAAGCAGAATTATTAAATGCATACTTTCCAGACCATCATGCAATAAAAAGGGTAGCAGAAAGAAAGACTAAAAAATAAATTGGGAACTAAACAATATTATCCTAATAAATATATGAAACAAAGAACAAATCATAGACACAATCAACAGTTTCATTAAAGAAAATTTCAATGAGGATACTACATATCAAAATTTATGAGATACAGCCAATGTGGTACTCAGAGGGAAATTGATATCTCTTAATGCTTTCATTGATAAGTTAGAGAAAAGGCTGATCAATGAATTAGGCATGCAACTAAAAAAACCAGGAAAAGAATAAAAAATTCCCAATTAAACACTAAATTAAAAATCTTGAAAATCAAGGGAGAGACTATTAAAATTGAAAGTAAGAAAATCATTGAACTAATAAATAAGACAAAGAGTTGGTTTTATGAAAAAATAAATAAAACTGATAAGCCATTGGTTAAGTTAATTAAAAAAAGAAAACCCAATTTCCAGCATCAAAAATGAAAATAGGTGAAATCACAACCAATGAAGAAATTAAATAAAATATTATAAGTTATTTTGCCCAACTATATGCCAATAAATCTGACAATCTAAGTGAAATAGATGAATAATTACAAAAATAAAAACTACCTTGATTAACAAAAAAGGAAGTAGAAAACTTAGACAATTCTGTCACAGACAATGAAATTGAACAATCCATCAAAATACTCCCTAAGAAAAATGTCCCAGGGCCAGATGGATTCACAAGTGAATTAACTGGACATTGAAAGAACTAACCCCAGTAATATATAAATTATTTAGAAAAATAGGAGAAGAGGGAATGCTTCCAAACTCTTTTTATGACACAATTCTGGTATTTCTACAAAAACCAGAAGAGATAAAACAAAATGAAAACTATAGATCAATCTCCCTGATGAACAATAATATACAATTTTAAAATAAAATACTAGCAAGGAGGTTACAACATTTTGTCACAAGAATCATACTCCATGATCAAGTGGGTTTTCATGATTATTTCAATAGATGCAGAAAAATCATTTGACAAAAGATCACCTCCATTCCTCATAAAAACATGAGAAAACATTGGAATAAAGGTGCCAATTGGTACCAAAGCAACTCCAGCAACTAACTATGTGAACACAATTACAAAACATTCTTTATACAAATAAAATTAAAAAAAAAAACATTAATTCCTCATTGATAAGCTGAGCCAATATAGTGAAAATGACAATCCTACCTAAATTAATTTACCTATTCAGTGCAATATCAATATCAAACTACCCAAAAATTGTTTCCTAGAACTAGAAAAAAATAATTTTATTACAATTTTATTATTTTATTTTATTAAAACAAACTTCATTTGGAAGAACAAAAGGCTAAGAATATCAAGGGAATTAAATTAAATTATATTAAAAATAAATTTATTAAAATAAATTAAATTAAATTAAAATATGGAAGAGGGAGGCATGACTTTACCATATCTCAAACTATATTATAAAGCAGTAATCATGAAAACAATCTGGTACTGGCTAAGAAACAGAGTGATGGATCAATGGAATAGATTAGGCATCAACACAGCCATTGTTCATAGCATCTTAGTGTTTGATAAACCCAAAGATCTAAGCCTTGTGGGGGAAAGAACTCATTGTTTGACAAAACTTGCTGGAAAAATTAGAAAGCAGACTGGCAGAAATTATACAAAGACCAATATGCCACACCATATACCAAGATCAAGTTAAAATGGATTCATGATCTAGAAATAAAGGTGATACCATAAACAAATTAAGGGAACATGGAAAAGTGCTGGGAGCCAACAGACCCCCCACTGGTTGACATGGTCACAGTAGGAAGCCAGGAACTGCAAGGCAGCCCCCTGAGAACAAAGCCCCCTGCTGACCTCCTTCTGTGACTTCTCTCTCTCCAACTTTCCTTACTAATGGACTTTCTATGATTATTATTCTCTCCCCTATTCAGGAGAAATAATATGAGAGCAAATACTTATAGGATCAACAGATATATATCCTACTTTAATCCCCCTAGGTTATTACCCCCAAAAGATTGCATTTACAGAATTAAAGTCCAAAGATTATTGCCTATTACTTCTCCTTTCTCTCACTCAAGCACAGTTACACTCCAAGGCCCTGCAATAAACACTGGCCAAATGCTTGAGCCCCATAATAAATCTTTCCTTATAGTTATCACACTTCAATGAATTTGTTGATGGACAGAAACCAGGAAACATTGCCAGGTGCTTTAAAGTAACACAAGAAAAATAGAACTTGTAAATTGAGGAAAATTCCAAATCTAGTCTGTTATTAAATTGCACTGTAACCTTGTACCTAGCTACGAAATGTTTTGTTATCCATCTCCTAAGTAATTGTGATTGATTGTGAAAGCTGACCAAAAGTAACAATGATTCTCCTAGGTCAGGGAGAACTAACCTCTAGATCACCCTGTTTGTGTCATTCATCTATAGCAACGATGTTTTGTTGACTATCTCCTTAGGCTATGTGTCTTCTTGTTAAGTTCCATGGAAACACATATGTAGAAAATTGATTGTGTGCCAAAGAAGTATGTAATCACCAGGCTATATAATAAACAAACCTCCATGCTATGGCAGAACACTTTATAATGCCTAAGCACGTGGACCTGAGCACACAGTGTCTCTCATCTCTATTACTCCACCAGATTGTCACATCTAGACTGAGCAAGCCCTCCCCCTCAGGGAGATTGCTGGACAGCTCCCAAAGGAAAAGTTTACTTGTTAGATTTATGGAAAAGGGAAGAATTTATGACCTAATAAGACAGAGAATATTTTGAAAAACAAATAATTTTGATTATATTAAGTTAAAGGGATTTGTGCAAACAAAACCAATGCAACCAAGATTAGAAGGGAAACAACATATTTAGAAAAAAATATCTCATAGCAAGTATGTCTGACAAGAGACTCATCTCTCAAATATATAGAAAACTGAGTCAAATTTCTAAGAATACAAAGCATTCCCCAATTGAAAAATGGCCAAGGAATATAAGCAGGTAGTTCTTAGAGGATGAAATTAAACCTATTCATTAGGTATATTAAAAAATGCTCCGAATCACTATTGATGAGAGAAAACAAATTAAAATAATGCTGAGATACTACCTCACACCTACCAGATAAAAGGAAAATGTTAAATGCTGGAGGGGATGCGGGAAACTTGGGACACTAATACAGTGTTGGGGTGGGACCATGAACTGATGTAAACATTCTAGAGAGCATTGTGGAACCAGGCTCAAAGGGCCACAGAACTATGCGGTGACCCTTCGACCCAGCAATATCACTGCTAGGTCTGTAACCCAGAAAGATCAAAGATAAGGGAAAGGGATCTATCTGTACTCAAATATTTTTAGCAGCTCTTTTTGTTGTGGCAGAGTTGGAAACTGAGGGGGTGTCCATCACTTGGGGAATGGATGAGCAAATTGTGGAATATATTTGTAATGGAATACTATTGCTCCATAAGGAACAATGACTGGATGAGTGCAGAAAAACCTAGAAAGACTTCTATGGACTGATGCAAACTGAAGTAAGAAGAATCAGGAGAACAATGTATACAGTAACAGAAATATTATACGATGATCAACCGTAAAGGACAAATCCATTATCTGCAAAGCACGTCTCCCAGATAACCCCAAGAGACTACTGACAGAAATGCTCTCCACAGTCCAAGCAGGAACTGCTGGAATCTGAGACAGGTCAAAGCCCGTCATCTTCGACTATATTTTCTTCATGAGATTTCTATTGATTGTGGGATACAGGACTTCTGTCATGACGATGAGCAATCTGGAAATAGGTATTACATGAAAGTTCAGATATAATCTAGATCAGACTATTTGTCACCTTGGGGTGGGATAGAAGGTAGGAAGGGAGAAAACTTGAATTCTAAGATGTCCAAAATTGTTTCCACGTGTGAGTGAAAAGTAAAAAATAGCTATGTATAAAGATTTAATGGCTCGATGGTTAGGATTTGAACCAAATCTCCATGTTGTCTGACTCAAGGGGCACATTTGCTTGAACAAGACAAAATATGGCTTTAGTTGCAGCTTATCTCCTTTCCTGGAATTTCCTAGTTTAGGACCCAAGGGAGCAGATAAAGCAGAAAATGCCCACCCCCTTTTCTTGCTCGCACTCCCTTCCTCTCTCTCGGCAAGTCCATGCCATTGACGTGGATCCATTTATACTCACAGTTTGACGATGTCTGGTCCAAACACTTCTGCCATGAGGTAGCAGATGCTTTTCAGGAATAGCTTTTCTGGAAAAATGCAGGAAAGCTGTCAGTCGCAACCAGCTTAATCCCACAACTTATATGCATTTATCTCTAAAATTATATACCTATCTACACATTTACATTTGTACACACACATGCACATAGATATGACAGCCCAGACACTGGGCGAAGGCCTGGGAGTAATTCAGCCGGTGTGTGTGTGCATGTGTGCGCGCTTTCATGTGTGTGCATGTGTGCATGTGTGCGTGTGTGCATGTGTGTGTGCGTGTGTGTGTGTGTGAGATATGATATTCTTCAAGTATGTGACAGGAAGAAGGTCCTAGACTGCTTCTCATTGACCCCCATGAGTAGACATTGTGAAAGTCTGACGTTAGGTATGGAAAGACATTGGGACAGTTTGCTAATAATGAGTTTCCTCAAGGATGGCCTGGGGTGGGCTTCCCTTCCTTGGAAGTCTAACTTCTAACAGAGACTAGAGCAGTAATGGGGAATCTTTTTGGACTTCTTTGGGATCTGTGCCATGCCCCTCCCCCAGACTACATGTCAGTGCCTGCCCCATTACATGTCATGCCTCATCCCTATCTGCGTGCCCCACCCCCAGACTGTGTGCAGTGTCCCACCCACTCCTACATTCAAGGTTGGGGTTGGGGAAGGGGCTGAGCTGGGGGGAGGAGGCTCCAGTGTCCCATTCCCTTCCCTTGAGCTTGGGGGGCAGGACCAGGCTACCAGCTGTCCAAGCCAGGGGCCTATGTGTGCCCACAGAGAGGTCTCTGCGTGCCACATTTGGCACATGCCCTATAGGTTCACCATCACAGGACTAGAGCAGGGGTCCCCAAACTATGGCCCACAGGCCACATGTGGCCCACTGAGGCTATTTATCCGGCCCCCACCACACTTCTGGAAGGGGCCCCTCTTTCACTGGTGGTCAATGAGAGGAGCAGCATATGTGACTTCTCTCATGCGCAGTACTACTTCTGGTGACGTCATCCTTTGTGTGGCACCTTGTTCTGAGAGTAATTGAACAGAACGAGGCGCCACGCAAAGGATTCTGTGGCTGCACCATGGAAGACGTCAGCATGGTGAGCGGCGATCTGGGGGAGGGGATTCCGCACTGTGTATGCTGCTGCCCGGTATAGTGGTGGCCGTGATGGGCTGTGCAAGGTGCGGCAGGCCCATCGCAGCCAGCACTGCAGCCTCCGCTAACCCAGACAGCGCGATACAGATGTGTTCATGGTTTTTTTAATAGTCCGGCCCTCCAGCGGTCTGAGGGACAGTGAACTGGCCCCTGGGTAAAACGTGTGGGGACCCCTGGACTAGAGCCTGGCTTGTTAGAGAAGGGGTTGAGGAGATCCTCTGTGGGTGTTGCATCTGGACCAAGTACCCCTGGCACCTCCTGGCACTGAAGCCTTGGCATCCTCATTGACGATGACTAGGATGGGCGGCCCTTCAACAAGGATCCATGAAACAGAGGGAGCCGGCATGTTGCCAGTTATTACTGACAGGGAAGAGCAATCCAAATAACGCATGTACTGTGCTTTGTTCACCTGGAAGCACTAAATCAACACCAACGATGCCTGGCGCTTCCATGCGTTATCTCACTGTCTTTACTGCAGCGCGTGAAGCACTGTTTGACTTCCCATTCTATAGATGAGCAGAACTATGATGGTACCGCCAGGAAACCTGAGCAGTGAACTACAGGTGGGGCACGCCCTGATTTCTGTGCACCATCCCACACTGTCTCTGCCAACCAACTCTTAATGCTAAGTTTCTTTTGTTTTTTTAAGCCGTTATCTTCCTCCTTCCTTCCTTCCTTCCTTCCTTCCTTCCTTCCTTCCTTCCTTCCTTCCTTCCTTCCTTCCTTCCTTCCTTCCTTCCTTCCTTCCTTCCTTCCTTCCTTCCTTCCTTCCTTCCTTCCTTCCTTCCTTCCTTCCTTCCTTCCTCCCTTCCTTCCTCCCTCCCTCCCTCCCTCCCTCCCTCCCTCCCTCCCTCCCTCCCTCCCTCCCTTCCTTCCTTCCTTCCTTCCTCCCTCCCTCCCTCCCTCCCTCCCTCCCTCCCTCCCTCCCTCCCTCCCTTCCTTCCTTCCTTCCTTCCTTCCTTCCTTCCTTCCTCCCTCCCTCCTTCCCTCCTTCCTCCCTCCCTCCCTCCCTTCCTTCCTTCCTTCCTTCCTTCCTTCCTTCCTTCCTTCCTTCCTTCCTTCCTTCCTTCCTTCCTTCCTTCCTTCCTTCCTTCCTTCCTTCCTTCCTTCCTTCCTTCCTTCCTCCCTCCCCCCTCCCTCCCTCCCTCCCTCCCTCCCTCCCTTCCTTCCTTCCTTCCTTCCTTCCTTCCTTCCTTCCTTCCTTCCTTCCTTCCTTCCTTCCTTCCTTCCTTCCTTCCTTCCTTCCTTCCTTCCTTCCTTCCTTCCTTCCTTCCTTCCTTCCTTCCTTCCTTCCTTCCTTCCTTCCTTCCTTCCTCCCTCCCTCCCTCCCTCCCTCCTTCCTTCCTCCCTCCCTCCCTCCCTTCCTTCCCTCCCCCCTCCCCATGCCACTCAGTGGTCACTTGGAAGGGACCATAGATGTGATCTAGTTCAAACTGCTTGTGTTACAAAGGGCCGATCTGGGTGTGAAAGCCGGGAGGAAGTTATTTACTGATGCAGGAAAGAAGATGGCGATGGATGACTCCAAGAAGTTCCACTGCAGCACTGGTGGGCTCTTCAGAGACAAGGAAGCTGAGCAGAGAGCTGGGTCTCAGAGCACGGGGCAGAGCCGAGGTGGCATCTGAGGCCTCTTGACTCCGCAGCCGCTTCCTCCTGCACCCTTGGGCTGCCTCTTGGAAGGGGTGACAGAGAGGGTCCTTTTTGGTGTTCGGCCGTCTGTTGGCGAAGTGCTTTAGGCACGTGCTCTCCTTCGAGTCTCCCAGAAGCCTGGCGAGCCTGAAGGAGTCCGGGCCCGCCGCCCCCCTTTACAGACGAAGGCCGGCGTCTCGGGCAGTGGGATGGTTAATCCAGGCTCACATGACAGGGGTCGGAGGTGGGATGGGAAGTCCCACGGGGGCCAGAGCTGCTGCTGCTGGTGTGTTTTAACGAGCGGCCGGTCTCGGTGCTCCTCAGCACGGTCAGAAGGCAGGCGCGGGCCGTCTCTGAGGGTCCTCACCACGGCTATCAGGGAGCCACTGTTGAGCTCCTGCTTGTCTGGAGACCTCAGGCTTGCCCAACACCCAACACCTGTTTTTGTTATTCCCATTTTACAGATGAGGACGCAGAGGCAGAGAGAAGGCCCAATGAGAGGATCTGCAACATCCCCCCCACTCTCTCGCCAGAGGGGGGCGCTCTCTTCCCCAGAGAGGTCCAGAGCTACGCTCTGACAGCCCTCGAGGACAGCAGCCACCCTGGGCGGGGGGTGGGCAGAGAAGGCTGGGGCAGGGGTGGTTGGAGGGGGGAACCCTCTTTCTGATCTTCCCTGGCTCTACTGGGAGGCCCAGGGACAAAGAGGAGGCCGGGCCTCCACTGGCTGCCCTGGTAGCCCGGGGCATGTAGATACTCTTTTCTTTTTAAACCTTAGAATCACAGTTGTGTACTGGCTCCAAGGCAGAAGAGAGAGGTAAGGGCTAGGGGGTCAAGTGACTTGCCCAAGGTCACCCAG
>NC_077233.1:3165835-3324147 GCF_027887165.1 Monodelphis domestica
GGAAAGCCCAGGCTGGGGCTCCTGCCTCTTGCGGCTGGACTCTCGGTTCTCCTCCATTTCCATAGCTGGGGGTGTCACCCCCGTCTCCCCAAGGTCTCTTCTGCCAGGAAGTCCTCCTTCTAGCTCCCAAAGCCTCCGTGCACACCCCTTGACTTTGGAGCCGCTGGAGCGGCCCGGGGCCTCCTCCTCTCTGGCTGAAGGGCTCCTCCTCTCCCTCTCCAGGCGGGAGGCAGGCCCTCGGGCTCCCCGCCCAGAGTTCTCCCGCGAGTGCCCGGCTTGTGGCTCCAGCCAAGGGGGCGGCTGCGCCGGCCTCTTGTTCCCGGGTCCCCTGGCTCTGATGGTCACCCCAATAGATGTGTGGCGGCCTGCGCCGGCCGGGTCCATCCAGCTCTGTCCTAAGACTCAGGCCAAGGTCTCCGAGGCTCCCTCCGCCAGCGCCTGGCGGCAGGAGCTCCCGAGAGGGGCCCAGTCGGACCCGCGATGAGGAATGGGCGGCCCATGTGCCAGCGTGGTCTGCAGCGAGCTGGCCCAGGGCCTCATTGGGCACCGAAGGGCGGGGCTGGCAGGAGGCCAGAGGTCACGGTGTGGGGGCTCCCCGCAGCGCCACCAGCTCCCCCAAACCCAAGCAGCCCCCGTCCCACATGCCAGGCACGTCGCCAGGATTCTCCCAGACTGCACAGCGTTTCTGTGGCCCGGAACAGTGACGGAGCCCCGGGGCTGCCAAGGGCTTTACCCAAGTCCTCTCTTCATCCTCCCCACCAGCCCCAGAGGGAGTCTTGGGGTTTTCCTTATTTGACAGTGGGGGAAGTGGAGGCCCGCAGAGGCTAATGCTAGCTCAGGAACATAGAGGCGACTTAGGTCTGAGGCTGAATTTGAACTCAGGTCTTGGTGCCTTCAGGCACAGGGCTCTAACCACTGCACCCCAGCTGCCTTCTGCTCCTGATGGGTGGGACCAGGCGCTCGCGTGCGCTTTCTGTACCTCTGAGTTTTGTCTTGCCATTTGGGGAGAGCCAGCGTGGACTTTTCTCCCAAAGCTCTAGCAGCGCACGGGGAGCTCGGCAGGCTCCTCAGCACCTCCATCACCGGAGCGTCCTTAGGGAGGTAAACGGAGCGCAGGCCCGGGAAAGCTCCGGTGACATCAGAGCTCCAACCCTCCTTTGCCTTGGTCAGGGGACGACTGTCCCCAGGGCTGGACCCTCCTCGGACCCGGGCTCGGAGGACAAGCAAGTGAGGAGCTTGGCGAGCTGGGAATCTCCGCGGGGGGCCTGGGGAGAGGCAGTGGCGAGGCGGCCGTCGGGGGGCCCTTCCGGTGGGACCCTCCCATCCTAGCCAAAGCCGTTTGGGTCTGGGTGCAGGAGCACCTGTGGGTGTCTGCCCGGAAACAAGAGCGGCCTCCTAGGGAGGAGGAGAAGCCACGAGGTCCATGGCTGGCCTGCGATGCTCCTTTGATCTTGGACACTGTCAGCGCCAGGGGGAGGCGCCGGGGGAGGAGCCAAGGGAGGTGCCAGGGGAGGAGCCAGGGGAGGAGCCGAGGGAGGAGCCAGGGGGAGGCGCCGGGGGGAGGAGCCGAGGGAGGAGCCAGGGGGAGGCGCCGGGGGAGGAGCCAGGGGAAGCGCCAGGGGAGGAGCCGGGGGGAGGCGCCGGGGGAGGAGCCAGGGGAAGCGCCAGGGGAGGAGCCGGGGGGAGGCGCCGGGGGAGGCGCCAGGGGAGGCTCCGGGGGCCCTGTGCAGCCCTGTGCAGCCCCTCTCCCTTGGCCAGCAGGTGGCGGCCCAGAGACGAGAACTCCTCGAGGACCCCTTCGGTCGCCAGACATTATTAGGATAACCCACCGGAGCTTTGGGGCATCCTCAGAAGAGGGTTTGGCTCTACAGGAAGGAGATGCAGGCAGGGAGGCCAGCAAGCTGCGCAGGCTGAAGAGAAGCCTTCTGCTCCGGGACCTGCATCTCTTGGAATTTGGCCTCCCAGTGCTTGAGGCACCGAGGTGGGGGGAGCACGAATCAGCAAGGCCTGGGTTCAAATCCAGCTTCAGACGCTCCCTGGCTGGGTGACCCTGGGCAAGTCACTCAGTCCCCACGGCCCAGCCCTGCCTGCTCTTCTACCTTGGAACCAACACTCAGGATTGACTCCAAGACCTTTGCCGAGGGGCAGAGGGGGAGAGTCTTCTCATATCTCTCCCTCCAAGGCTGGCTTCTTGCAGATCATTCTGCAGCTTTCCCTCCTTTCCCTCTGCATGTTGTGGTTGGCCGAATAGTGTCTGCTCAGCCCTCCGGTCTTCACGGGAGCTCAGCGAGGCAGGGAGCAGCCTCCTTGTGCAGAAGTCCCCGAGGTTCGCAGCGTTAAAAGGTCTGAGGCAGGATTCGAAGCCAGAGCAGGTCTCTAACCCCTGGAGCACACGGCCTCTCCCCACCACTCCCTCTGACCGACTCTCCCGCTGCCTTGAATGGGGGTCACCCAGTAAACCCCAAAGCCTTATTCTCGGTCTGTGGCCTCGTCAGAGGCCAGAGGGAAAAGCTGGCTGAGCATCTCCCCTACTCAGTCAAGGGAGCCAGGCTGGCCGCAGAAGATGCCCGTTCGCCAGCCGGCCAAGGAGGATGACTTCCGGGAGGGCTTCGGCGTCTGCAAGGGGAACTCCGGAGGCAACCCGGGCCCATGGGAGAGAGGCGCGAGGTTGGGGAGGGCTGGGCTGGGGGCGCCCCCTTGGCACGATCCAGTCCAGACTCGACACAGATCCCGAAGGACAGCACCGGCTCGGTCTGCTCGGTAAGGTTAGCCCAGGTGAGCCACCCAATGGCCCAGGAGCCCCAGGCCAAGACCCTCCTCCTCGTCTCCCCATCAGTGTCCTGGGTGCCAAGCACGGACCCAGCATGGAGACCCGTCACGAAGCATCGTAAACAACCCAACATGACCCTGAGCCCATAAAATTCATCTTTAAAAGGCTGGAGGGGCAGCTGGCTGGCTCAGTGTATTGGGAGTCAGACCTGGAGAAGGGAGGTCCTGGGTTCAAATCTGGCCTCAGACACTTCCTGTCTGAGTGGCCCTGGGCAAGTCATGTGTCCCTATTGCCTAGCCCTTAGCTCTCTCCTGCCTAGGATCCACAGTCATGATAATAAGGTGGCAGGTGGGTGTTAAGGAAGAGCAGGCTAAGAGAGGAGCCTGGCCAGGTCAGCAGGCAGAGTCCATCCAGTGACCATCAGGAAAAATTAGCTGGCGCCAGGGTGCCGTGTGGCAAGCCTCAGGGTCTGAAGTGCTTCAGCTGGGGTCCAGGGTTCGTCTGGGTCATTTGTATGG
This sequence comes from Monodelphis domestica, assembly GCF_027887165.1. Lineage (NCBI taxonomy): Eukaryota > Metazoa > Chordata > Mammalia > Didelphimorphia > Didelphidae > Monodelphis > Monodelphis domestica. The sequence goes on from NC_077233.1 coordinate 3,169,124, forward strand.
CTGAGAGGCAGGATCTGAACCCAGGACTTGTTGACTCCGTTACCCAATGGGGACTCTCAACCTCTCTGGACCTCCGTTTCCTTTTCAGTAAATGAAGGGAGGATGGGGGATGGGGCGTGATGCTCTGACCCCAAGGCCCTCTCAGCTCTGTCCATGATCCCCTGCTGTTCCCCGGGGCACCCGGCTAGCACTCTGTGCCCACTTGGCCACACACTCCAGGACTCTTGTGCTAAGCCTCTGGCGCCTGCAGGCGTGAAAGGAGTGGGGGGGGGCAGCAGCTTTTGTTGGGGGTTTGCAGGCCCACGACAAGGCCCCCGCCCTCAGCCCATGTCCTACCTATGCACGCCTGTCCATCCGAGAGGAGAGAGCCGGCCGGGTTCCTGGGAGCCGAAGAGGAGGAGCTGGGAGGAGAGAGGAGGAAGAGGAGGGAAGCCACCGAGAGGATCGGCCAGGCGGTCTTCATTCCAAGACAGGAGCTGTGGACCCAAAGCAGCCACACTTCTCAGTTCCCTGGGGGCTCCGGGAGGCAGGGCACCCCCCGGCACTCATCCATGCACACAAACACACACGGGAATACATCCATGTACACTGACGTGTACACGGGAACACATACATGTACATAAACATACACATGGGAATAATCCATGTACACGGGAATACATCCATGTACACAAACATACACATGGGAACACATACATGGACACGAACACACACGGGAAATACATCCATGTACACTGACATGTACATGGGAACACATCCATGTACACAAACATACACACGGGAACAATCCATGTACACTGACATGCACATGGGAACGCATCCATGGACACAGACACACACATGGGAATACATCCATGCACACGAAATCACACAACGCCGTTGAGTCTCCAAGGAAGAAGAGGCCCCCCAAAGACCCATTTTCTCCCTGGAGACAAGCCAGCACCTTGTTTCCCGCTGTGGGGAGAGCCTGGCCGGCTGGTCGTGACAGGGGCCTGTCAGAGCTCCAAAGCAGCGAGTGCTGAGGGCTGGAGCCTGGGGCCTTCCGGGGGAGCTCGGGGGGTCCAGCTAGGCACCCGCTTTTCCTGTCTTGCAAAACAAGTTGAGCCCAGCCTCCCCACTCTCCTCCCTCCCAGCAGCCTTCTGAGCAGTGGCTCGGTCTCAACTTCCTCTTTGGGGGTGTGACATTCAGCTTTGAGGTTTGCTGCCTCCACAGCCAATGGCTGGGGAGCTCCCCTGCCCCCAGCACCCTCTCTGAGCTCTTGTTGGGAAGGGAGGCTTTGAGGGTGCAGGTGGAGCTGGCCCCCACTGCCTGGCCCGGGACCCTCAAGGGGCTTCTTCCCTTTGAGCAAGGGGGAGGCCACCGGGCAGATGGAGACATTCTCTGAGTGGGCTCAGCTCTTGGGGGCCCCATCCTGTGTGTGCGTGTGTGTGTGTGTGTGTGTGTGTGTGAGCGTGTGTGTGCGAGTGCGTGTGTGTGCGTGTGTGTGAGGGCAAAGGACTGGCCCCAGAGGGCCGGCTCCCTCGGCCCGCCCCAAGTGGCTGCAGAGATCCACAGAGGGTCCACAGAGCTCGCTGGGGCTAAGCAGACTGCTTTCTGGATAGAGGAAGCAGAGGAGAGATACCAAGACAGAGACGGAGACACAGAAAGAGGGACAGAGACAGAGAGGGAGACACACAAAGGAGTGGGGAGAGCTGAGAGGACAGAGAGAGACAGGCACAGCTGCTCAGGCCAGCCTGGGAGCCAAGGCTGGCAGGACCCCAGGACTGGTGCTGGGTCCGTTGGATCCTGAAGGCTCTCTCTCCCTTGGTCCTTAGAGGGCAGGAAAGCCTGTAAGAGGACGCTGAAGGGCAGTGTGGGCCAACAGTAAGCGTCACTTTACACAGATCTTGGGGCTTGGTCTGGAACAGACTAGTGTGACACAAACCAGGAAGTTTGCCTTTGAATGAGCTCCCTGGGGAGGTCAGACTTTGTGGGGTCACAGACTGGGGCTAGAAGGGGCCAGTTCACTCCCTCAGGAAACTGAGGCACAGAGGCTCAGTGGCTTTCCCAGAGTCTCCCAGGGAGTCAGGAGCAGAGCCTGGCCACGTGTAACATCCTTTAATCCCCAGACCAGGGCTCTATCCACTGAACCACCTTATCTTTCCACTTGGAGCCAGGCCAACCCCACTGAAGCCCCTGAGGATGAGAGCCCTGCCCTGCGGGCAGGCACTGTCACTAATGAGGTCCAGCAGGCCTTCTTGGGTTCCCTGGGCACCAGAGTCCCTTAGCCTGACCCCGGCACCTCAGAGGCTCTCATACTCCAGCCTCTTCATTTCATTTCATTGGGGAGAAGCTAAGCTGAGGTTCAGGGAAGGCTGAAAGGAGCATCCCTGGAGCTGGCAGGGACCTCAGTGGCGATCCAGTGCGGCTCCCAGAAGTGACAGCGCTGGGGAGGCTTGGAAGCGGGATTTGAACTTGAATCTTCTAACTGGAGGGCCCACGGGCTCTTTCCACAGGGCCTTCCTACTTTACATTAGAGTCCCTGACGCCAGGGCCAGTGCTTGGGGCTCTGTGCCCAAAGAGGTCTGACATCACTGGGGAGGCGGAGGGATGGCAGAACCTCCAGCTCTTCTATCCTCACCTGCCTGTCCCCACTCCCGCCAAAGGCAAGTCCCTGGGAGACTGCTCTTCCCCTGTCTCTGGGGCTGGCTTCAGTTCAACCCACAGAATCACAGATCTTGACAACCATCCTGTTCAACTGTCTTGTTTTACAAATGAGTAAACTGAGGCAGAAGAAGTGGCTTGTCCAAGGTCTTGGATTCCAGTCAACAGCAATTATCAAAGGGCTTCTATGTGTGAGGCATTTCTTTTCCTTTCTAGGGGACCTGGCCAAATGGGGAGAAGGAAGGGGAGGATGTGCAGCCCTCCTGGGACAACATCTGAGCAGCTACCTGGTGCTTATAGGAACAGGGGAGCTACGGAGCTTTTCTAGGACACTCTGTAGTCTCCTGGGCCTGGGACTGCTCCTTTGACAGCTTTATCCCTTCTCTGTCACTGAGAGAACCAGGGCCCAAGACACCCTTTTCTATCTGGGCTGTAGGAGGTGCTCTTTAGGGCCCTGAAAAGCTGTTGTTCCCCACTTTGATGCTGACCATCCTCAGGGAAAGAAGGAAGGAAGGAGGGAAGGAAGGAAGGAAGGAGGGAGGGAAGGAAGGAGGGAGGGAGGGAAGGAAGGAGGGAAGGAGGGAAGGAAGGAGGGAAGGAAGGAAGGAAGGAAGGAAGGAAGGAAGGAAGGAAGGAAGAAAGGAAGGAAGGAAGGAAGGAAGGAAGGAAGGAAGGAAGGAAGGAAGGAAGGAAGGAAGGAAGGAAGGAAGGAAGGAAGGAAGGAAGGAAGGAAGGAAGGAAAGAGGGAGGGAAGGAAGGAAGGAAAGAGGGAGGGAAGGAAGGAAGGAAGGAAGGAAGGAAGAAAGGAAGGAAGGAAGGAAGGAAGGAAGGAAGGAAGGAAGGAAGGAAGGAAGGAAGGAAGGAAGGAAGGAAGGAAGGAAGGAAGGAAGGAAGGAAGGAAGGAAGGAAGGAAGGAAGGAGGGAAGGAAGGAGGGAAGGAAGGAAGGAAGGAAGGAAGGAAGGAAGGAGGGAAGGAGGGAAGGAAGGAGGGAAGGAAGGAAGGAAGGACGGAGGGAAGGAAGGAGGGAGGGAGGGAAGGAAGGAGGGAAGGAAGGAAGGAGGGAGGGAGGGAAGGAAGGAGGGAAGGAGGGAAGTGTAAACCTTAAAATTTCTTAGACTTATAAATGTTGGAAATTTCACCATTGGGAAATTTCATACTTGAAAAATTTCCTATTGATAGTGGGAACTCTATTGGAATGTGAACCCCATTGGCAAGGGAGGTTCCTCCTCCTCCCTTCTTAAAATTACTTTAGGACAGAAACCTTTTGCTGAACAATGGAAAGGACTTTGACCTATGCTTAAGCATAGAACAGGAATTTCTTTGAGTCATGATTGATTTTAGAATTGATACAATGGAGGTACTTGGAATGACAGAACCAGGTCTTGGAAAATACAATCTCCACCCTACTCAGTCCTAACAGGATTTAGGAAGGGCTGCAGCAAAGGATCAAGATTTAATTATTTGAGAATATGACCTTCAACAGACATGTGCAAAGCCACAGACCTCTGGGCGGTCCTGGGTTAAGGTAGAGCCACCATTGGCACAGGGAAAATGATGGACAGTGATTGGTAGATGTGAGAACTGAGGGGAGGGAACTTGGATGGTTTCCTTAAAGATAGAGGGGTCTGAGGACTGAGGAGGGGGTTGTTTGGAGAGGAGGTTGGTTGGAGAATTTTGGCTCTGAGTGGTTGGAGAGGTGCTCTGAGAAGGTTGCTCTGAAGGAAGCTGGAGGTAGAGGCCCCTGAGACTGTTTCTCCATTTTGGTCATGTGAGTAATAGGGACTGATCTCCTTTCTTTGCCCCAGCTATCTAAGGGCTTGGGCCTTTTGGCCCAGCCTAAACAGAAGGGGTATTTAAGCCCTATTCCCTTCTCTCCCCTTTCTCTCTCCCTCTCTCTCTCTCTATCTCTAATACCTTTCTTCCTCCTGTTTGTAATTAAACTCCATAAAAGGTTGACTGCTGACTTGAGTTTTCATTTAGGAATTACATAGCTGAATTCCTTGGCGACCTTAAATTAATATATATCAGTCTTTTAAAGTGATTTCCTTGTCACAGAAGGAAGGAAGGAGGGAGGGAGGGAAGGAGGGAAGGAAGGAAGGAAGGAAGGAGGGAGGGAAGGAAGGAAGGAGGGAGGGATGGGGGCAGGAGGACAGAAGGATGCATGGTTAAAGATGAAATCCCCTGATTAGAAACTTCTCTCCTCTTTTGCTTCCTCTGCCTTTCCCACAAGCCCTGCCTGTGCTCTCTCCTGTGTGGGCTGCCTGGGAGCCCTCCTCATCAGGTTTGTGCCAGCTCAGGGTTCCTGCTTGGCAGGGCAGCTGGCATTTCTCAAGCTCTTGGGGCCTTCCGCACTGGTGACTCATGATTGTGCTCAGGGAGGTCGGGCCATGGGGCAAGGCTGGGAACGGGGAAGTGTGTCCCCAGCTGGGACTTTTAATCTGGGGAACTCTGGTGACCTTGGCCTTGGCCTTGGCCCCGGGGACTCCCGGAGCTCTGCTGACTGGAACCCAGTGAAGACATTGAGGAGTTTGTGGGGAAGAGCAGTGGGGTGTCAGCCCAAGCAAGGACCAAAGCGAGCACTATAGACTGACGCTTTCCCTCCCTCTAGCCTGGAAGGTGGGCTCTGCGGTTACTATGGGCCCATTTTACAGGAGGCAAAGCAGAGGCTCTGGGCTGATGCTCTGCCGGCCTCGGTCTCCTCCCCTTCAACAAGGGGCTCTGACTCAAATGTCTCAGCCCAGAGGGGAGGCTGCTGGGGATGGGCACCGCGTCCCCTCTGGAGCCGGAAGGGGCCCGGAGGAGGACCGGGAGGCACGGATGGAGCCCGGAGCTTTTGCCTGACTCGAGGCCGGATGACGTGGCCTTGTGGGAAACGCTCCTATGAGGAGTTTAGCCCCGCCCGCCTGTCCGTCTGTCCATCCCTCTTCTCGTTGCCCCTCACAGCCTCTGGGAAGAGCCTGACGAAGTGGCACGTGCTGGGGCCTTGGCGAAGAGGGGAGGAGGGGGCGGGAGGAGGGATGCTCTGCACCCTCAGGAAGCGAGCGAGACCAGGGGGGCCTTGGCGGCACGCCCCCTCCCCCGCGGCCAGGCCCCCTCCCCCCCATCTGCCCTGCTGCACTGACCTCGGGAGCCTACGGAGCGCTGGGCCTCCCCGCGGGCCATGAAGGCGAGCCCCGCCGCCTGCGCCATGTCCGGGTTAGAGGCGGAGCTCCACGACAGCCGGACTGCCTCCCTGTTGTCTCTGTATCCCCAGAGCTCAGGACAGGGCTCTGCGGAGGAGGAGCCTTGGCGCTGCCATTCCATTCCATTGTGATGCTCACAATGCCTTTGGGAGGCCCCGAGGCCAGCCCCTGCCTAGGCACAGGGGGAGAGTGAAGTCCTCTAAGGCCAAGGGCTCTCCACGTGGCTTTGAAGAGGCAGGAGATGCGTGGATAGGATGTTGGGCCTGTAGCAAAGAAGCCTCCATTCAAGCCCCGCTTCAGCCGCTCACGGTGACCTTGAACGAGTCAGTGGCCCTCCCTGAGCCGCAGTCTCTTCTTCTGAAAAAGGGAGGAGGACCGCGGGTCTACCTCTCCAAGCCACAGAGCAGGATGGCGGTAAAGCTCTGGGCAAATATTAGCCACGACGTCCTGTTCCTCGGAGGCAGAGGCTCGGCTTCCCCCTCCTCGCCCTGCAGAGGGGCCGCCCACCTTCCTTCTTGTGGCAAAGCCCATTTCTGACGGCTCAGCGTGGTGTGGAGGGAGAGCCGGGCAGAGCATCCTCTAGTAAGCGCGCCGGCGTCCCCGCCACAGAATCGTGGTGAACCACCGGCTGTGTGCCCAACCCGGGCCGGGCAGCGGCCACTCCTGCGGTGCGCCCAGGTCCCCCCAGGCCTCCTTCGTGACCTCCTTCGAGCCTCCGCACTTCTGGGAGCACCCCGTTTTACAGATGGGGAAACCGAGGCAGGCAGATTTGCTCAGGGTCACGCCGTGCACGTCTGAGGCTGGATTTGAGGCCACTGCGTCGAGAAAGATTCACGAGAAGTCATAAACAAAGGAGACTGGGGGCTGGCCACGTGCCGGGGGGGGGGGGGGGGCGCATCGTAGGAAGGGAGGTCTTTTCACGGGCGAGTGGAGAAGCTTTATAGCTGGCCTGAGCCCTGAGGTGGGCCTTGGAGAAGGGGGAGATGTCAGTAGAAGCGTGTCTGTGGTGGGTGTCGTTCCAGGAATGGCACACCCCCTGGCAAAGGCGTGGAGGTGGGAGATGCCGTGGCGAGCCGTCTTAAAGTGTGTCGAGGGAGCTATCCCGGATCCACAGAATCTCTGCGTTGGGAGGGACTTTAGGGATGGGCTTGTCCAAGCCTACAAGAATGCGCTCGGGCTTCCCTTGAGGAAGTCCATGAGCTTGTCTTGAGGTGAGCCGTTGGCCTTGGGTGCTCAGCCAGGCGCCAGAGCCTGCCCAGCCCGAAGGAGCTCCCTCTGGTGGGGTCGCAGCGCAGAAAGGGAGGTGGCAAACACGCTCCTGACAAGTGGAGACAGTCCTGGGGGGAGGTCCGACTCTGCCGGGGCTCGCAGGAAGCGGGGCAGCCGGGAGCTGGGAAGGAGGAGAGGAGTCGGCCGAGGGGCTGCCTGAGCAAGTGCCCGGCGTCGGGAGAGGAGGGTCTGGGCCAGGAGGCTGCTGCCCCCGAGCCCTGGCATCCTCCTGAGCCTCCCCCTCCGCCGCTCGCAGACGTGCCCAGCCTCGGCTTGCTAAGAGGACACAAAGGAGTCTGGGGCGGGAGGGAGCCCCAAGATCATGGCGGGGAGTGCCTCGTCCAGAGAGGGGCAGGCGGAGCCCAACCAGGCACTGGGGGGAGGACTCGGGCGTCCTCTCTGGGCCGGAGCCCGAGCCAAGCACACGAGGCCCCCCGAGTGTTCCCCACTGGATTGCAGTGAGGAGGAGGGACGCCCATGGGGGCTGCTCTGCCCTCCGATGGGCCCCTGGAGATCTTCTGAGCCCCAGGGTGGTAGGAGGCCACCGGGGAGCAGCTGGCTGTGGGGAGGCAGGGACAAGGCAAAGTCTCCTGTCCGGCGGAGGCCTCCCAGAGCCCCCGGGTGCTCCTTGCACCCACGGCAGGTCCTTGGGAAGGGCGGGGAAAGAGCGCCTGCTTCTTCCTTCCTCCTTGGCAGCCTCCAGCCCCAGGGAGCCCCCGCCTGGGTCTCAGCCCCAGCACACGCTGTCTGCCCTGGGCCGGAGGGGGACGCCGGAGGCCTCTGAGAGGCTTTGAGCCCTTCTCTGTTCTCGCTCGCCCATGGCACACCGGGAGAGACAAGGGGGCAAAAGCCAGTTTGGAAAGCACTCCCATCTCGGCCGTGTCCGGCGGTGCCCCTGACGAGGCAGCAGCCTGGTTCTGCCCAGCTGCGGGGCCTGCCTGGGGATGCCAGCTGTGCCACTGCCCTGGGGCAGGCGGACGGGCACACAGAAGGCGCTTAATGTCGGCTCTGGAGTGCACTCACTAGAAGACGGCCCGAGGCCTGGCCGGCCCCAGCTGGCCCAGCTGCCTTACCATGGGAGAGCAGTGAAAGCCCAGCGAGCCAAGACCACCCCAAGGGCTCCAGGGGGATCTGAGGGACCTGCAGGACAGCACAGTGTGAAGAAGAGCCTTTTTATGTTCATGCTCATGTGTGTGCATGTGCGTGTGTGCACGTGTATGTGTGTGAGTGTGTGCACACGTGTGAGTGTGTACGCATGTGCGTGTGTGAGTGTAAACATACATGTGCATGTGTGAGTGTGTGCACTGTGCATGTGAGTGTGTGCGTGTGTGTGAGTGTGTACCGTGCATGTGTGAGTGTGTGCATGTGTGCGTTCATGTGTGTGCATGTGTGTGTGTTTGCGTGTGCACACACAAGAAGCACAGATGATCTGGAGATAAGTTTTGCGGGATTCCCCTCAATGATCAGTATCCTGCCAATGACGTGCTAAGGGGTGGCAGAGGAAGAGTGTTTGGAGGCAAATTGTGAAAAAAGAAAGATTTAGAACATGTTATGTGGGACCAGGAAACAGCCGGCATGTGTGCATGTATGCACTCATGTGTGGAAGTGCGGCCCCCCGAGATCTCCCATTTGAGCCTGGTGGTGTTGGGGAGAGCCTGGAGTGGACAGCGGAGGGTTGGCGTGTGCCTGGATGACGGCCTCAATTCCCTGAGCTGGGATGCTGGCGTTGGCAGTGCCAGGAGATGCCCAGGGAGGCCCACTGGACGGACGAGCCTTTCCTCAGCACAGCCCAGGCCAAGGTTCTCCCTCTCTCCCTCGATTGGATTCCAGGAAAAGAGTGTCCTCGTCCCCGGCGGGGGGCTTCGCTCCCAAGCCAGAGAGCTCAGCCCTGGCCACACAGCACGGACGTCCCCAGAGCAGAGGGGGCTTTGGGGGCCATCCAGGAGTCTGGGTTCCTGTTTGCTGGCGGGATGGGGCAGGCAGCCACGGCACAGCGGTGTCCTCCGGAGGAGGCGAGCCCAGCCTGTTAAGCTGTGATTGCATTTCATTATCAGCATCAAATATTTATCGAGCATCCCGGCGCTGCCAGTGTGGAGGCAGAGACAACGATGGAGGCTAATCGGAGACGCAGCAGGTCGTCCAAACCCGACACTGGTGTGGCCACGGGCCCTAAAGGGACTCGGCCGAGGGACACGAGGAACGCGGGGACCAAACACAGTCTCGCTGGGCTCCATCCGCCCTCGGCCAGCCTGTGGCAGGAGACAGGACCGTCCGGGAGGGACAAGGCAGGGTGGGCTCAGCAGTGATGGTGAACGGCTCTTCTCTACGGAGAGCTGCGTGGCCTCAGGTTGGTCACTTATAAGATGAGGGGGTTTCACTAACTGCTCTCTCGGCTGTCTTCTAGTTAATTCACTCATGAACAGACATTATCAAACCCCTACTGTGTGCAAGTCGTCTGTCCCAGGCCTGGGCATCCAGAGATACACAGGGTATAGACCTTGTACCCAGGCGAGTGGCAGAGCCGGGATCAAGCCCAGGTCCTTGGATACCAAATCCAGTGGCCTTTCCACTGACCATCATGAGAGGGAGGGAGGAGAGCAGGGCCCAAGATGGAATCTGAAGGGGATGGAGGAGGAGGACTCAGCAAAGGGGATAGAGGGAGGGAGAGAAAGAGGGAGGGAGAGAGAGAGAGACAGAGACAGAGAGAGACAGAGAGGGAGGGAGAGAGACAGAGACAGAGAGAGACAGAGAGAGAGACAGAGAGACGGAGACAGAAACAGTCAGAGATAGAGACAGAGATAGAGACAGAGAGAGATACAAAGAGAGAGACAGAGAGAGACAAAGAGAGAGACAGAGAGACACAGAGAGAGAGACACACAGAGAGACACAGAGAGAGAGACACAGAGAGACACAGAGAGAGACACACACAGAGACAGAGAGAAACAGACAGACAGAGACAGAGTCAGACAGAGAGAGAGAGAGAGATTTCGTGCAGGGAACCAGGACTGAAGGTCCAAGAACAGTCAGACCCTGCCCATGTGGACACTCTCCTCAATGGAGAAAAGGCTTGATATGAACTATTAATTCTTGATCTCATCAATGAGGGGACTGGGTCCTCCTCTAGTGCAGATTGCAGCCCACCCAGTGGCATCGCTACATCTAAATCTGCTCATAAATGTTCTTTCTTACCAGTTACTTTAAAAAATGGACTTGCCCTATACATTAATAAACATACTTTAATTTCATTGTATTTATTCATTAAATATGTCCCAATTACACGTAAATACATTTATTTAACACATTAAAAACCATTGAGCTTCAAAGTCTCTCCCTCCTTCCTGCTCCTCATTTCTCCTCGAAAAGGAAAGTGATATGAGATATTGATGATCTGTGTGACATCATGCAAAACACATCCCCACATCAGCCATGTTACAAAACACTCACACTCACAAGAAAAATAAAGGAAAAACGTGTGTTTCACTCTAAATGTAGAACTCATTAGTTCCCTCTTGGGCGGTGGAGCATTTTTCATCACGAGTCTTCTGGAGCCCTCATGATCTTCGTATCGATCAGAATTACTCCCAGTTGTACCATACTGCTGTCACTGCGGACAATGTTCTGATGGTTCTGCTCACTTCACTCTGCATCAGTTCATACATGTCTTCCCAGGCTTTTCCGAAACCAACCTGCTTGTCATTTCTTCCAGTCCAATAGCAATCCTTCCCACTCAGATGGCAGAAACCCCACCAACTGGCATCCTCTTGTTTTCCAATTCTTTGCCACCACAAGAGAGCTGCTCCCAATATTTGGTCCTTTTCCCTTCTTTTGATCTCTTTGGAACACAGACCTAGTAGTGGCGCTGCTGGGTATGTCCGGTTTTAGAGCCTTTGGGGCAGAGTTCTAGACTGCCCTATAGAATGGTTGGATCTATGCACGCTCCACCAACAGTGTATTCAGGTCCCCATTTTGCCATGTCCCCTCCAGCATTTGTCATTTTTCTTTTTTGTCATGTCAGTCGAGGTGGAGGGGATCAAGTAGTACCCGAGTTGCTTCAATGTGCATTTCTCTAGTCACCGGTGATTACGAGCATGTTTTTAATGCTCTCCTGGACAGACCCCCAGGCTTGGAGCCAAACCCCTCCAGCATTTGTCCCAAGAAAACCCCAATAGGGCCATGAAGAGTCACACGACTGAAAATAGCCAAACAGCAACAGCAAAGTCAAATCACGTCCACGACCATTTCTTATGTCCTCAAGGTGTGCTGGGTTAGGAATAGGAAGAGAAGCAAAAAGCAAGCCAGCCCTGCCCTCGAGGAGATTGTACTCTAGCACGCCAGGACATGCTCTTGCCTGCCTTCGTGACCAACACCAGTGTGCTGGGAAGTTGTCAGTTCTGGTTGAATAAACGGATGAGATTCTTCATTTTGTGAATCAATGGAAGTGTTCGTTAAGGACCAAGCACTATGTTAAGTGCATACATATAGCAGCAAAAGCAAACTTCTTGCCCTTCAAGAGTTTATGCTTCAATGGTGAGGGAGGGGAGCATAGACAACATGCACCAGGAGAGGGCATCTGGGTCCTAAAGTTAGAGCCGTATCCCATGTAAGCACGGGACATGCTTATTCCAACTCCTCTCACAGAGGAGTCTTGGGTCTTGGAGCAAGGCTGCATATCCCTTTGGGGTCCTAGGGGGTACCCTTGGGTGAGGGGTGATTCTCTAACAGGCCCAGGAGTGTGATTCTCCTTCAAATTGCCACTTGAAAACCAGTCATCCAGCCTTGCTTTTCGGAAGGAGCATTTACTAAGGGGGGACCATTACAAGAGTTGGTATAAAACATGCTGCCCCAAAGTGATCCATGATCCATTTATTCTCCCCAAAGGACCCTCAGGGCTGGGGGAAAGGAGGCTCCAGCCTGGAGAACAGAGCTCTGGCACAGGTCTTGGTTGCTGGTTGTCCTTTTTCCAATCCATGGGGTACTCAAGAAGGTGCCCTTAAGCAGGGTGAATCTAGCTCCGGGTTATCCTTGTCTCCTGCCACCAGCCACTGCTGTCCCCAACGAACAATGCCAGGATGCTGACAAGAAGATAGGCACCCTTTGGTCAAGAAGTGGGGAGGCTGATAGCACTGCTGGGTTTGTACCCCAAAGAGATCATAAGGAAAAAGACTTGTACAAGAATATTCATAGCTGTGCTCCTTGTGGTGGCAAAAAACTGGAAAATGAGGGGATACCCATCAATTGGGGAATGACTGAACAAACTGTGGTAATTGATGGTGATGGAATACTATTGTGCTGAAAGGAATAATGAACTGGAGGGATTCCATGTGAACTGGAGTGACCTGCATGAACTGATGCAGAGTGAGAGGAGCAGAACCAGGAGAACATTGTACACAGAGACTGATACATTGTAGCACAATCAAATGTAACTGACTTATCTACTAGCAGCAAGGCAGGACAATCCTGAGGAACTTCTGAGAAAGAATGTATCCACATCCAGAGAAAGAACTGTGGGAGTAGAAACACAGAAGAAAAACACCTGCTTGATTGCTTGGGTCAGTGGGGATAGGATTGGGGATGGAGACTCTGAGATCACTCTAGTGCAAATATCAATAATATGGAAATATGTTTTGATCAGTGACACATGTAAAACCCAGTGGGATTGTGTGTCAGCTATGGGAGGGGGTGGGGAGAAGGGAGGGAAAGAACATGATTCTTGTAACATGGAAAAATATTCTAAATTAAGTAATTAAACAAAATTTCTCCCCCCAAAAAGTGGGGAGGCTGGGTTCAAAGGAAATCTGGTTAAGACCAGGATTGAGTGCTTTCCTTCCCCTCTCCATACCCCTAAGAATTCCCCCACAGGGAGTTTTCACACAATTAATTCCTTAATAATAGCATTTCTAGAGTGCTTTAAGGTTTGAAAGGCCCTTTATCCTCGCAATGACCTGGGAGATAGATGCTATTTGAAAAATCTCCATTTTACAGATGAAGAAACTGAGGTAGACAGAGGCAAAGTGACTTGCTCAGGATCCCCCAGCTAGGAAGTGGCTATGGTTCAGGTCTCTCTGATTCTGAGTCCAAAGCTCCAAACTTGTGCCTTCTCTAGAGCATGATTCCTTGGTAGGGTCAAATTTCCCCAACTTCTCTGAACAGGGAATTGAGTCTAAAGCCTATGACTGATTAATTGAGTCAGCCATGTTTTCTAGTATGGGTCTTATAAACTTAGGAAATAAGACAAAAAGGAGTCTAGTGGCACTGCAAAGCATCAAGCAGTTGGAGTGAGGGCAGCTACTGAATTCCAAGTAAAACTCTATGGGGCAGCTAAGTGGTGCAGTGGATAGCACTCTAGGTCTGGAGCCAAGAAGACTCCTTTTCCTGAGTTCAAATCTGACTTCAGACTCTTACTAGCTGTGTGACCCTGGGCAAGTCCCTTAATTCCCATTGCCCAGATCTTACCGCCCTTCTGCCTTGGAACCAACACACAGTATTGTCTCTAAGATGGAAGGTGAGGGTTTTAAAAACAAACAAAAAAAGAGAAAACATGGTGGTAGTGGGGGGGGGGGGGGATCACTCAGATAGTCCCAAAGGCTGACTTTGTGTACTATCAAGGCTAAAATAGGATGAGGGTGATCTGACCCATCCTTGCACAAGGGAGTTGAGTGAGACTACAGGAAGTAGATTGGTGCAGCCTATCCAGGAACAATGTTGAGTCACGGTTTATGGTTACAGGACTGGAGTTGGAATGGGGAAGGAGAGGGAAAGGTTATTGGGCAGTACGGTGGTTCACCAAGAGGAGAGAGCTGGGGAGTCAGGTGCAAAGTAAGGCATGATGGTCTGGCCTTTCCTGAAATAACCCAGGATAGGCTGCCACAGATTAGGTTGGGGCATGCATGCAGCAGGACACATATTTCTCTCTGGGTACAAGGAGTTTGGAGAAGGAGGTGGTCATAAAGCAGGGAATCAAGTTTCACTATGTGCATGAGGACATTTATGTGCCCTCGTTGGGGCCAAGAAGAAGAAATACAATCTTTCTACGTGCTGGTACTACAGATACTTCAACATTATCTTATTTTTAGACTTAGAGTTAGAAGGGATATTCAAAGATCATTTAGTTCATCCCCCACATTTTCCAGATGAAGAAACTGAGAGCCAGGGAAAGTGACTTGTCCAAGATCATACAGCTGGTACCAGGGCCCCTCTTCCCACACCACTACATCCTCCCTGAATCTTCATTTCTCCAGGCTAAACAGTCAGCACCCTTTCGCCGATCCTCCTCTGTCTGTCTGTCTGTCTGCAGACACACTTCATCTGCTCGGTATCCTTCCTGAAACACGGTGCCCAGAACCGAACACACGTGCCTCTCCTTTGGCCAGAGATGGTGCTGGGGTTCCCGGGGCTCAGAGACATTCATCCTCCACGTCAGTCGCTAAAACTCCCCGGTCCTTTTCCGACGAGCTGCTGCTGTCTGCTGCTGTCTCCCCGATCTTGTCCATGGAAAGCCATCATCTCCAGTCCTACTGAATCGCAGCTTATTGGATTTGGCTCCGTGCTTTAGCCTGTCGAGATAGTTTTCAGTCCTGACTGTCATCCAGCGTGTTAGCCATCCCCACAGCTCTGGGCCATCCTCGTCTTTGCCTCTATTCAACAGATTTCATGGCCCGGGGCCACCCACATGGAGGGCCCTGGGGCCCTCGCTTAGAAATCCTGCCAGGAAACGTCCAAGCCTTAATGGCTGCTCTTGGGCTCTGGCCCCTCAAGCCGCTCCCAAGACTCCTCTCTCTGCTGTTGGTTACCCCAGGAATAGCTTGAGAGGATAGACCAACTCTCTTGCTGAGATCCGGGTCGGTCACCCCCAAAGAACAGGACCCCCCGTCTCCAGGCTGTCCATCCACTATGCACATCTTTCAGGGACTGCGGAGTGAGGCTGCGATGAAGACAAGAGGGACAGCTTCATTGAGCCATCTTCTGAGCATCACGTTGAGGACGACACAAAGCATGGAGGGGCTTCTCTTGGCTGTGGAGAATGGGCTGGGCAGAGTCCGGAGGAAGGAAGGAGTGCGGGGGAGTCCTGCAGATGCTCCCGCTTGTGCCTATCACTGTGCCGATGGGCCTGAGCCCCCAACTCTCCAGGGTCCCCTCACTGAGCGCCCCAGCCACTGGTACGGCAACACAAGCCATAAGAGGATGATGCGTGCTTGTTGTTTCGCCTGGGATGAATGGGAAGTCCCTTGGCTTCCTTCCTTCCTCCCCTTAGCTCCGTTATACGGCATTGTAGACACATGAGGACAAGGCCGGGAAGTGGGCTGGGAAGAGGAAGGGAGGCTCGATTTGGTTTGGGGAATTGTGCTGTGCTCTTAACGAGCCCAAGAGGTCCTGGACACAACAGCCTCCTCCTCCTCGTGACCATCTGCGACTGCCATCAGCGAAAATCACGATTTCCCAGGAATTAGAGCGACGATGACGAGGCATGTGGAGGGTGAGCAGAGCCTGCAGCAGGTAGCCACTGCTTGGGAGAGAAGACGTCACCGAAGGATGGATCAGCAAAGGAGGCAGATCCATCCCCCAAGTGGCATGTATGACCTCCGCAATGGAAGTCCTCTGGAGTAGAGCATTGTGGAACCCCCGAGGAGAGATGTGGCCAGGCAGCACGCCAGAGGAGATGGACGGTGGGAAGGGCCCAGGCTCTCCAGGTGCACGGCACATCCACGAGACCAGGACTACCGGGAGATCCCACCGCGTGGTCCCCATGCCTGGCCTTTGAGGAGGGAGGTGCTTCACGTCAAGGCCTCGCCATCTTCTGGAGGGGAGCAAAGTGGCCTCTTTTGTGACCCGCCCAAACACATTTCCAGTCCTGTTTCAGGTGGGTTTCAAGCTCCCTCCTTTGTTCGTCCCCTGCGTTTGCTAAGTGCCTCTTTGGGAGCAGGCGCCTGGCGCTCTGGGAATGGCTGGCTCAGATTGGTTGCTGAAATGTGGGCCGAGTCCTGCAGAGCCCCTATGGAGAGCCTCTTCGGGCCGGTTACTGTGCCTGGTGCAGCTCTGGCTTTCCTCTTTCCCAGGGTTCTTTCTGGGCGATGCTCTGCTTTGGGACGTCCTCAAGACAAAGCCAGGCCCGACTTCTCTGAGCACAAACGCAGTTTGTGGGATCCAGAGCTGGAAGGGTCTTCAGAGCCACCTGGCCCCCCCTCCCTTGTCCAGAGGAGGCCCTTGAGGCTCAGAGAGGGGAAGGGGATGGCCCCCAGTCCCAGGAGGCCTCGGGAACCCCTGTCATGTCTCTGTGCGACTGCTCCCTTGACTTGGCTTAATGACGGGACACAGACTGATGATGGGACGAGAGCCACTTAGTCAGCCCCTGGCGGAGCGGATGCCCCCATCATCATGGCGGTGCTGGCTGGGACCAAGAGCAGAAGCACCAGGCTCTTCCGGAAGGAAGACTCAGAAGCAAGATCCAACGAAGAGTCCGCCAAGGAGTTATGACCGGAAAGACTGGCCTCCAAGCCTGTCCCAGAGGCTTACCGTCTCCGTGACTCTAGGCAAGCCCCTTCTCCTTCTCCTTCCCAGGGATCTCAGTTTTCTCATCTATAAAATGGAAATGATGCCTCCTATGGGTGGTGGGCTGTCTGAGTGGGGCAGTGTAGGTGAATGGACTTTATGGGCTCAGAAGGACCAGGTGGTAGACGGACTGGACGAGGTGGAAGCCGACAGCAGGGGCACACGTTAGGAAGCAATTCCTCTGTCCCAGGTTAAGGGGACAAACCCAACCTGTTACCCAAACATCTCCGTGATAGCAAAGTGGCCCAGAACGAGCCTGGGCTGCCAGCACGCGGTGTCTCCCCAAAGGTGAGGTTCGCTGCGCCCCAAGAGAACAGACCGTCGACGATGAGAAGAAGCAGATGTGATGCTCCCGGCCCCGATCCTCCCCGTGAACGCTGGGCAGCCTTGCTCATAGGCAACACTTTGAGGGAGGAATTCGAGCAAAGGCGCCTTGCCCGTTGGGCAGTCCAAGCCCCTGAACTCCGCCGGCAGCCTCTTCTCAAAGAGAGCCTCGGCGCTTAAAGAGGAATCAGAGCTTGCTCTTTCTCATCGAGGGCTTGGCCGGACACGTTGCAAGAAGAGTCTCGCCGACTGCAGGTCGGGTGCTCTATCCTCTGTGCAAATAAAAAAGCAAGATGGCCCCTGCTCTCAAGGAGCTCCCATTTTGATAAGGAGAGACAACCCATACAGGAGGCAGCAGCACACGTCAGATCCGTCCTCCTGTTTCTCCCAATAGCTTCTCCATCCTCCCAGCACTCAGATGCAAGCCCTTGGAGTCCTCCCCAACTCTTCTGCATTCGCAAGTCTTCTTGGAGGTTCTCTTCTGAGTCCCTTAAGTTCTCCAGACTCGAGAGAGAAGAGGAGACAGTCCAAGCCAAGCCCGGGGCCGCCGGCAGTGACGGAGCAGGTGGGGGACCAGGAGCGCATCCTCTTCTCTTCCTTCTTTGGCCGCTCAATAGCGAGAATAATATTCCCATAACTCCAGCCCCGCTCAGCTCGCCAGGGGGATCTCGAGGCGGCCGAGAACTAAGATGAGCCGCAGCACTTCTCCCGCCTTTGAGACGAATTCCTCTGGCTGGCATTATGCCTCCGGAATTCTCTTTCAAGGGCTTGCGGATGGAGGCCGGGGAGGATGGTAAACTTTGGAGGCCGCGGCCCACGAGACAAGGAGGCTGAAACGAGGCCCTGGCGGGAGGCGGGAGCCGGGTTGGGGAGGAGCCCTGTCCAGCGAGGGCCACTTACTGGAGCCATGGTAGTTGTGTCCCAGAAAGATGCCGTGGATCCCCCATCTCTGCGGTTCAGGAACTCAAGGATTGTCTAGTTCATTTTTCAGCCAATAGGAGACATCTGCGCATCGAGAAAGCCTGCGATGCGTCTCCCCTAAAACCAACCTGGTTATCTCCTGGGACTCCCCAGGCACAGCCTTCCTGGCACCACCATGGCCCACTGGGTCACCGGAGAAGGCCTTCATCACACTCGTCTCTCCAAGACACGCTCACCGGCTTTTAGACAAGAGCCTGTGAAGCTGAGACCGTCCACGTCCAATCCTCAGAGCTGACATTTCGATTCAACTTGAAAGGGTGGAAAGGACTTTCCACGAGTCTCCCAACAACCATGAAATCCTCCACTTAAAATGGGAAGGACGAGGAGGACAAAATCCTTCCAGAGGCCGATTGCCGCATTTCCTTCTTCCCAGAGGCCCCAGGCCATTTCCAAGACCCCTCTGAGTCGCCCCAGCCCTCTCACTGGTCCTTTTACCTGGGCCCTCGCTCTTTGGGTCCTGCTCTATGCCCAGGTGCTTTCTATTCTGGAAGTGACACTACACTCACTGCTTGTTAAAATGGACATATTTGGGTTGCCAGGTTTGCTTACACTACCAAAGATTTGGAGAGGCCACTGTTCTGGGGAGATGTGAATTCAAATTCAGGCTCTGACATTACTAGCAGGGCACTTCATAAATGCTTCTTGGTTGTTTGATTGACTGCAGACAAGTAATTTTACTTCCTTGTGCCTCAGTTTCCCCTTATGCAAAGCGGGGAGGGTGACACTCTACATGCCTCCAGAGTCATCGTCAGGGAAGCACTTTGCAGATTCTAAAGTGTCCTGGGTGTTATGGGTGCTCGGAGCCATTCTCACATGGTTGCCAGACTCCCCCCACCCCGAATATTCTTTAAATCATTCAGCAGACAAAGGACATGAACAGGCAGTTTTCAGGTGAAGAAATTAAGACCATTTATAGTCACGTGGAAAATGCTCTCAATCTGGCTGGATTAAAGACTATCCCGGCTCCCATCTACCAGGACATGGAAATGATAAGCCTTAGAAGGCAGGCAGGCAGGCAGGTAGGCAGACAGGCAACTGGAGATGCTAATGCCTTGCTGGTGGAGCTGGAGGGAGCCTAGGCACTATGGAGAAGGGGCTCTGAAGGGCTGCATCCTTTGGGCTGCAGCAGGGCCACTCCTGGGTCTGTATCCCGAGGAGATCCCCAAAGGGGAAGGACCCACACAGACACAAATATTGGTGGCAGCTCTTTCTGTGGTAGCGAAAGCTGGAAAATGGAGGGGCTGCCTAGCACTTGGGTGAAGGCCACACGAGCCGTGCATGTGGCCACGACACAGTACTATTGTGCTCTACGCAATGATGTCAGAAACGCCCAGGAAGACCTCCCACACTGATGCAGCAAGGAGAGAAGGACCAGGAGAGCCTTGTACACAGGGAAGCCCCACTTCCTGATGAACAGCTGGGAATGACCCGGCTATTCTCAGCAATGCAGCGATCCGAGACAACCCCAGAGGCTCCTGGTGGAAAATGCCCTTCGAGTCTGAACACAGGCCCAAACCTCCTCCCTTCTTTCTTCTTTGGCTAAGAAGGGTCTGAGGCTGAATTTGAACTCGGGTCATCCTGACTCTGGATCCAGTGCTCCATTTTCTGTGCCGCCGTGTGGCCTTTACCCTAGAACCTGAGGTTTGGGGTCCATCAAACCTAGACTCAAAGGCTCACTCGCTTTTCTCTGTGGTGGACCTCGTCCATTCCATTGACTGACTCGGCTGTTTGGATGGACACGGTTTTGTGATCAGGGCACAGCTTGGCCCCCTTCCTGCTCCCTGAAAACAATCCTGAGATCTCGGCCTGTTAGTCCTCTGGGTGTGCTTCACGGCAGCTTCCTATCGCTCAGAGATGATCCAGGGGGGCTTTCAGTGACCATCCAGCCTTCGACTTAGGAGCCGGCAGAGCAAGGAGACAGGAGGGGTGAAAAGGCCGCCTGGTCTCTGTGGGGGAAGCAGCGCTGCTCCGAGAGCCAGTGGCCTCCCCAGACAGGCTGGGTTTCCTCTCTGGCTCTTTCTTGCCCCGGGATTTCAGGAGAAAAGAGGAGGAGGGACACTGGGGGGGCAGGAGGGGGCCAGGCCCTTGCTCCGTGGGAGGCTCTTTACGCACACCAGTGGGTCATCCCTGTGGCCAGCCACGAGGGCTCTTTCCTGTTTCTGTGGTGTGGAGTGGCTGAGCTCCTCAGCCTGGGGATTTCAGGACGCGGCGCCACTCTCGCCCACCATCTCTCCAGCTCCCTTTGCCGGCTCCTCAGGAACCGTGTCCCGACTTTCCTCACCCTGACAGGCCAGCAACGCGGCAGATGACAATCCGTGTTCACCACAGAAGGCTCCAGCTTCGTCCCATCCCTCCTAATGGAAGAGGAACCCTTCTTCTGTCAGTCAGTCAGTGGTCTAGAGCAAGCCACCGTGTGAGACCTGCCCGCCCTGCTGGAAAGACGGTCCCCTGAGCACCCTCCCCTGGACCGCTGATTTGGGGCGCAGCTGGGTGGCTCAGTGGATAGAGACCTTGGTCCTGGGTTCGAATCAGAACTCATGATTCTAAGGTGGAAGGCAAAGAGAGCTGATGGTGAGGCGAGTCTCTCCTATGGCCGCAGCTGCCCTTGACTTACCCATCACCCCCCAGTACACTGCGGCAGGCACGTGCAGCGGGCCAGAGAGCAATGGGAGAATTCGGTGCCCCCTCTACCGCGCCCGCCGCTCATTCTCCTTCTGCCATCCAGACGGCCCCGCGGTGCGGGGTGGGGGCGGCTGCCGCCTTCCTGCTCCGGGCTGCCTGCTGGCTTGGCCTGGCCAGATGGCACCAGGGCTCTTTGCATCATCCTCAGCGCCTTTCCCCAGCTTGTCCCTCCATCCTTTGCATCCATCCCGCCTCCAGGCACAGACCTCCAGTCTGGTCAGGAGCAGCGGAAGCCCCATCGCCATCCCTATCCAGCCGCCGTGGATTGTGGGTCTTCTGCCACCCCTCCTCTCCGAGCTGAGACCCTCATCGCCTCGCCTGGACCATTGGAACAGGTCCTGCCTCCAGCTTCCTGCCTCAAACCTCCGCCCATTCCAGCCCCCAAAGACTGACTCGCCTGCAGGCCAAGGCCGGCCGTGTCCTCCCCTTTCCCCCCATAAGAAGGGCTGACGCTGCTCTTGAACTTGGAACTGTTTGCAGAGCAACTTCCCAAGTATTACCTCACTTAGTCCTGGACAACCTGGCAGGGGTGGCATTATTAGCTATTTTACAGATGAGGAAACTGAGGCACTGACTGGGGTCACACAACTAGGAAGTGTCTGAGGCTGTATTTGAACTCGGGTCTCCCTGACTCCCCGTCCTGAATCCCAGCAGCTCCCTGAGGCAGTCGTTTCGGCTCTCCCTCGCGATTTTTACATTTCTGGTGTCCCCTTTAGAACAGACAGACATTGTAGTAGATGAACAGACTTGGTGAACCAGGCATACCTGATGAGTCTGGGTCGACGGGAGAGCTGGAGTCAAAGGTCCTGAGTTCAAATGCTGCCTCTTCTACTTGAATGACTCCTCTGTAAAATATTCTGTCCCAGAGCTCTGTCCTCTGCCTGACCTGTTCGGTGATCTCCTCCATGGCTTGAACAGAGGCATCACGGCTCCCTGATGGGGTCTGCAGAGGAGGAAGTGAGCTCACCGAGCCCAGAAGGTTCTCCGTGGCGGCAGCTGGATCATCAGCGGGATGAGGGCGCACAGCAACCCCGACATCTGGGCTCTCTGCTGAAGCCTCTGCCCTGGCCCCCTCCAGGGAAGAGCTGTCTGCCTCAGTGACAGGGTCCATTCGGCCCTTCTTGGGCCGGCCGGAAGCCAAACAAAGAAGAGGCAGGGCTCCGCCGGCCCCAGAGCATTGGGGGATGTGTGTAAAGGACTGGCATGCCAGGTGATTTGGAGGCTCTCGAGGCCAAGGCCAAGCTGAGGAGCCCGTTTCAGTCCTAAAGGCACCAAGGATCTAATGGAGATTCTTGGCAAAGAGCTTGGAGATAGGAAGACCTGGGTTCAAATCCTACCTTGGATACTTCCTATTGGTGTGATGGCTTCTCTGGGCCTTGCTTCCCTCATCTGTAAAATGGGGGGAGGTCATGGATGGGAGAGTGCTGTGGGAGCGGTGTGAGAAGAGTTTGAAGGGGGAAGAGAGGGGAGCCAGGACTCCCATATTCAGAAACCATCTTAAGTTTTTCTGACAAGAAGCTCTGAGTTCCATTGTGACCCCGGCTCATCCCCAGACCCAGAGGGGCTCCCTCTTCTCCGTCTGCAGGTTGATGCTCTTCTGTCAGGCGCTGGGCAAGGCTCCTTGGAGAATAGGAGAAATGGGGTAAACCCTGGGCCCTCAGGGGATAGCCAGGCTAGTTGGGGCAGGGGGATGGGCAGGCTACAGTGTACCTGAAAGAGTCAGGGCCTGAGTTCCAAACCTGACTGTCCTTGACTGCCTCTGTGACCTTGGAAGAGGCACAGGGCCTCAGTTTCCTTCTCTGTAAAATAGGGAAGCTGTGCTTGATGGCCTCAGGGGTCTCGCTTCCAGATCTAGGTCTAGAATCCTGTGATAAAAGGCAGATGAATATAACTACCATCCAATAAGGACTGGGCACCAGCTGCCTCAGTGAGCCAGAAGGGCAAAGGAGGGAGAGAGTATTCAGAAGGTTCAGAGCAGAGAGAGCCTCATTTCATTTAGCCAATCAGTCAAACAACAAGCATTTATTAAACACCTACTGGGTGCCAGAAGCCAGGGTCCATTACACACAAAAGTGAGGGATCCCTGCTCTGATGGGGGCTTTTCCTACCAGGGAGAATCAGCCCCTAGTAGGCAACTAGAGCCCTGGAGTTGTCCGGGGTGGCCCTGAGAGTGCTTTGCTCAGAAGACGCTTCTATGTGGCCCAACTGAATGAAAGGTGTTTCCGTGCTTACCTCTGTGTGTGTTTCTGTCTCTTCTTCTCTCCTTTGACTAATGGAGATTCAAGTGTCAGCTGCTTCTGCCACCCCCTTCTTAATTGCACAACTGGATTAAGGCAGATCGTTTCCCCTAACTTTCCTCACTTCTCCCTTCATGCCTTTTTCTTTTCCTCTTTTTATTCTTATCATCAAATCATAAGCAGAAGCAACCCTCGGCTGTCCAGTTAGACTCCCTCCATGAAGATCAAAGGTTTTAGAGACTCAGTTTCTTTATTAGTTTCTTCCTGGGTCGAGTCTTTTGACTCTTCTCCTTTTATTTACTTATTTTTAAATTTTCCATGGTTACAGGATTCATGTTCTTTCCCTCCCCTCCTCCCTCTCCCCTCCTGGAGTTGACAAGAAATTCCGCTATACACGTATGATTATCACTCAGATCCTATTTCCATAGTATCCATTTTATAATAGAGTGATATTTTAAAAACCAAACCCCCCAATCCTAGACCCATATAAACAAGATACATTTTCCTTCCGAGTTTCTGCTTCCACAGTTCTTCCTTGGGATGTGGATAGCATCTTTCTGTTAAGTGTCTGGGGATTGTCCTGGGTCACTGCATTGCTACTAGTAGCAAAGTCAGTTACATTTGATCGTGCTACAATGTATCCATCTCTGTACACTGTTCTCCTGGTTCTGCTCTTTTCGCTCAGTCAGTTCATGGAGGTCTTTCCAGTTCCAGAAATCCATTGATCCATCATTCTTGATTGCACAATAGTATTTCATCACCATCACAGACCACAATTTGTTCTGCTGTTCCCCAGTTGAGGGACACCCCCTCATTTTCCACATTTTCGCCACCACAAAAAGTACAGCTATAAATATTTTTGTACAAGCAGATCCTTTCCCATTTTTTGATCTCTTTGGGGTACAAACCCAGCAGTGCTATGGCTGGATCAAAAGGCAGGCAGTCTTTGGGCATAGTTCCAAATTGCCCTCCAGAATGGTTGGATCAATTCATAACTCCACCAGCAATGTATTAGTGTCCCAATTTTGCCACATTCTCTTCAACATCACTTTGCTTTACTGTCATATTGGCCAGTCTGCTAGGTGTGAGGTGGTGCATCAGAGTTGTTTTATTTAGCATTTCTCTGATCAAGAGGGATTTAGAACATTTTTTCATGTGATTATTGATAACTTTGATTTCATCTGAAAACTGCCTATTCATATCCTTTGACCATTTGCCAATTGGGTAATGATTTGATTTCTTATAAATTTGACTTAGTTCTCTGTATATTTGGGAAACTAGACCTTTGTCAGAGAATTTTGTTATAAACTTTCTTTTCCCGGTTTGTTACTTCCCTTCTAATTTTGGTTGCATTGGTTTTGTTTGTACAAAATCTTTTAAATTTAATATAATCAAAATTATTCACTTTACATCTTGTAATGTTCTCTCTCTCTCTCTCTCTCTCTCTCTCTCTCTCTCTCTCTCTCTCTCTCTCTCTTGCTTGGTCTTCACCTCTCTTTTCCCATAGATCTGACAGGTATATCATTCCATGTTCATCTTTGTTACTTATAATATCATACTTTATGTTTACATCATATACCCATTTAGAACTCATCTTGGTGTAGGGTGTGAGATGTTGATCCAAACTAATTTTTGCCATACTGTTTTCCAATTTCCCCAGCAGTTTGTGTCAAGTAGGGAGTTCTTATCCCAAAAGTTGGGGTCTTTGGGTTTATCGAATACTGGCTTGCTGAGGCACTCCTGGTCTATTCCATCGATCCACCCTTCTATCTCTTGGCCGGTACCAGATTGTTTGGGTGCTCACTGCTTTATGGTACAGGTTAAGATCTGGTACTGCCAGGCTTTTGACTCGTCCTGGAGAGCTAATCCATGGAATTCCTGTGCATGGGTCATTGGCCTCCCACCAGCCACAGGAGGCTATCGGGTGGCTTCTTGCAGAGGCCTTCCTGTGGAACCATAAGGACTGCTGGTAAGGCAGGATCCATGGGGCTCTAATCAAGTCCCTAATTTCCTGTCACTGGGGCCCCAGAGTCTCTGCCCTTCCCCTCAGGGGTCCCCCATCCTCTGGGACACTGGTGGCTGGCTCTTGGCTGGCAGTGGGATTTGGCTGTTAGGAATAACTCTCTGATTCCCTCACCTAGCTCCAACCTTCATCCTTTGCCCAGGTTTTGCTCCATCCTGAAATGGACTCCCTTGCCAGCTCTGCCTCAGTTCCCTCAAAATGCTCCTCATTTTCTTCAAGATCCAGCTCAAATATGCCCCTGGGCAGCTTTTGCTGATCCTGCAGCTGCTCACGTTTCCCCCAATAAGATCATCAAATGCTCAGCTGGCACTCACTTCTCTCCACCCATGGAATGGAGGCTCCCTAAGGGCAGGGCCCAGCACCCAGCACGATGCCTGGCTCACAGTGGGCCCTCTAGGTAAAGGCTTGGCAATTGGGTGGTTCAGCCTTTTCTTGCCCACCCGGGAAGGATGGATCTGGAGGAAGACAAAGCTCTGAAGTCTCCAGGTTGTGGCAGGATGGGAATCCATCATGGCTCTTGACTAAAGGAAACCTTGGCTGAGTGCAGGGGGCGAGGGAGGCGTGTTCCAGGAAGGCCCCAAGGAGAGAAGCCGGCCTTCTGGCAGCACCACTGAGAACCTGGCTCATCTTCCCGCCCCGCTCCCTGAGCCATCAATTACCGGCTGCTCCGAGGGAGCATCAGCAGTTGGGAATTGAGAGCACATTTGGCATCGGCTGGCAAGATAAATCTGCTCGAGTGCTGTAAAGGCTGCCCTTCCCCAGAAGGTGCCCTGTGCCTGCCTGGCAAGGCTGTGACTGACTCCGCAGAGCCTGTCAGACCCAGGCTATATTTAGACCAAGGGGAGAGATTAATGAGTCAAAACTCATGAATGATGCAAATGAGGGTAAAGTATCCTTGGGGAAAGTTTGGGAAAGACAGAAAGCTGGAACGAAGGGACAAACCTGGACTGGGAGGCCTTCGATGGCGGTGACACAGACACGGAAATCTTTGCTGCGCAGGCTCGCCTGAGCAGGCCCCAGAAATGCAGCGGGCGGGGGCTCCAAGGGGGCCTTTTTCCTGTTGCATTTTCATTCAACAAATTGTTCAACCCCACAAAATGTGAAACACCCTCTGGGGGCTGGGCACGAGCTAGCCCTGGGGAGAGTGACAAACAGAACTGGCCTGCCCCACCCCCACCCCCACAGCCTGGCCTGGCATGGCATGGGAAAGCCCTTCTTGATCAAGGGTTCTCTCTCTGACTCTGAGTGCTGGGGACGGAAATGGAAAAGTGAGATGATCCCTGCTCGTGTGAGAGGACCATCCCCCCCCCCCAGTCATCCCCCCCCCCCCATGCTGGGACTGACTCGGGTTTCCCCACCTACAAAGTAGGAGGCATATAAATGGAGAGGGCACGGCCATCGCTGCTCCGAGCTTGGAAGGTTCTACCCCAGGCTGGGCACAGAGAGCCCATGCGAACCCTGCGGATGGAGATGCTTTACGTTTCGGCATCTCGTATTGGGAGTATCCAAGGGGTGAACCAAAGCACGGCTCCCTCCAACACTCGCCAGTCTGAATGTCAGGGCCCGAGGGCTGGAGCTCCAGTGGGTCAGTCCTGCAGGGCACCGTCTCTGGCCTGGGCCCCAGGCAGCTGGGAAGCAGGCTATAGAAGGGGGAAAGGCAGAAATGGAAAGAAAGGCCTTAAGCCAGGAGCCACGTACTCAAGGGGGATGCCAACCTCTGGAGGCTCAGAGCGCAGTTCCCCAGATTTGTACCTGAAGCCCTCGTTTCTTTAGCCCATCTTTCCCCTCTAGAAAGGGGTGGAGGAGGAAACCTCCCAGATTCATCTGTCTCTGCCTCCTTGGCTGGCTCAGGCTGGACTTTTCCCTCCAGTCCCCTCCCCTCCCTCCATTCTCTCTGTCTGTCTGCCTGTCTGTCTGCCTGTGACCCTCTGTCCCTCTCTCCCCCTGTCTTTGTCTGTCTCTCTCTCCCTTCTGTCTCTGTTTGTCTGTCTGTCTCTGTCCTTGTCTCTGTCTCTCCCCCTCTCTGTCTCTGTTTATCTCCCTCCCCCTCTCTGTCTATCTGTCTGTCTCTCCTCTTCTCTGTTTGTCTGTGTCTCTCCCTGTCCCTCTCTCCCCCTCTCTGTCTCTGTCGGTCTGTCTCTCCCCCTCTCTGTCTGTCTGTCTCTCCCCCTCTCTGTCTGTCTGTCTGTCTCTCCTCTTCTCTGTTTGTCTGTGTCTCTCCCTGTCCCTCTCTCCCCCTCTCTGTCTCTGTCAGTCTGTCTCTCCCCCTCTCTGTCTGTCTCTCCCCCTCTCTGTCTCTGTCGGTCTGTCTCTCCCCCTCTCTGTCTGTCTGTCTGTCTCTCCCCCTCTGTCTCTGGCTGGCTGGCTCTCTTTCTCTTCCTCTCTCTCCATATCCCCCTTTGTTTCACCTCTTCTTCCCCACCCATTCCTGGAGCCCCACCCTGTGTCCCCTCCCCAGTGCTCCCTCCCTCTAACTGTGTCCTGTGAAATCTAACTCTCCGTTTTTCATTTTGATTCCGCTCAGTCCAACTGAGGGGCCTTTCCTGAGGGTGTCCTGTGTGCCAGGCTCGGGGATACAAAGGCAAAAGGGCCCTCGAGGTCCCTTGGAGCTGCCATTCTGCCGGGAAGCTGCAACAGCCACCCTCAGTTAGACAGTGGGATGGATATCGAAGGAGAGACAGTGAAGCTAGCTCGATGGATGGACAACGAACAGGCAGCTAACACTGAAGTGCCAGCTGTGGGCCGGGCACTGTTCTAAGCCTGCACAATCATTCTCACTTGATCCCACCCCCGGCGGGGGGGGGGGGGTTTGGTGTCATTTCAAAGGAAAGACAACGTGTGTCCAGAGTAATGGAGGGGCAGAGAGATCACACAAAGCTTTAGAGGATCAGGAACGGTTCCATGGAGGTGGACCTTGAGCTGAGCCTGGAGGGAAACCGAGCACTCTCAAAGGTGGTGGTGAGGAGAGTGGGCATCGAAGGCCTGGAGGACAGCCTGGCCAAAGGCACAGAGGTGGGAGATGGAGAGTGAAATGTGAACAACAGTAAATTGGACACTCTGGCCAGACTGTGGAGGGCCTGGAGGAGAGGACCATATAATTAGCCACAGGGTAGCCTGGAGCCATATTTCGAAGGGCTCTAAATGACAAACAGAGGAATCTGACTTTGATCCCAGAAGTAATGGGAAGCCACAGTAGTTCAATGAGCTGGAGTGTACATGGTCAGATCTGTTCCTTTGGGAAATCCTATTAGTGATTCTGTGTGGATTAAGGTGGGAAGAGAGGAGGCAGAGGAAACAATTCCCCAGAAGAAGAGACACTTCGACTAGCCCAAGTCAGGGGCAAGGAGAGCCTCAGTTCAGGTGGGAAACGGTCGTATTCCAGGGGCCTCCTGGGTCCCTAACAGTGGGGTCTGGGAAAAACAAAACGGGATGGAGTTGGGGTGTTGGTACTGATTACAGCTTCATTTACTGGCTCCCAGACGACATTTACCTTTTCACACAAGTTCGGAAAGACAATCTCAGAGCACTTGTAATGCTCCAGGGAAGGGTCAGGTGACTTCCCCATTCTCCTGTCTCAGGGAGACTTAATGGGCTCTGGTCAGCCCAACAGAACAAAGCCTAGACTTGGGTTCCAGTCCAGGTTCCAGCATTTGCCAGCTCAGTGATCTTGGATAGACCAAGTATGTTCTCTTGAGTCTAAATTTCATCCCAATCAAGAGAGCCTCATCCCTTCCCTGCCACTGTGTGGGATTATTGTGAGGGCACATGAAAACAGACCACAAAGCCCTTTGTAAATTATAAGTGATACACATGGAGTTGTTTTTCATAATAATAGCCAGCATTGGCCAAATTGGGACACTGATGCATTGTTGGTGGAGTTGTGAAGGGATCCAACCATTCTGGAGGGCAATTTGCAATTATGGCCAAAGGGCACTAGAACTGGGCAGATCTTTGGTCCTGTAATACCACTACTAGATCTGCATCCTGGAGAGATAAAAAAAAAAAAGAGGAAAGGACCTGCTTGTACAAAAATATTTATAGCTACTCTTTTTGTGGTGGCGAAGAATGGGGAGTTATGGGGAGATCTAACTATCCATTGGGGAACGGCTGAACCAATTGCAGTCCAGGTTGGTGATGGAATACCATTGCCCTGTAAGAAACGATAAGGCGGTGACTGTGGAAAAAGCTGGGGGGCGTGGCAGGAACTGACGTGGAATGAAATCGGCACAACTGGGAGAACCTCGTCCACCGCCACAGCAATACGGGGAGGATCAGTTGGGGAAACTTGGCGACTCTCGGCAATGGCAGGAGGATGCTCTGCACCCCCAGAGAAAGAGCTGCAGGAGTCGGATGTGGATCGAAGCATGCCATGTTTGCCATCGATGCATTCAGGGGTTTATTTTGGAATTTGGGTTTGATACGGGCACTCTCTTACAGCGATGACCAGCAGGACAGTGTCTGGGGTGATAATGCCTGGATGGCCCAGACCAGATTGCTCACCATCTGCAGGTGAGGGGAGGCAAGGGCGGGGGGAGACGCTTTGGAGCTTACCATTTTGGAAGATGCATGTTGAGACTTACTACTACATGGAATTGGGGAAATAAAATATCTCTGAATAAAAAACCACATCTATGCCAGCCCCTCCTGCCCCAAATGACCAATGTTATTGCAGTGATATAATTAGACTACTTTGGCAAGTGCCTGCTTTTCTCACTGGCTGACCCCATAGGACCTGAGTTCAAATCCTGCCTGAGACACTGCCTCACCTGTGGGACCCATTAGATGGTGGGAATGGCTTCATTCTTTGTATTGGCATCTCCAGCACCCAGCACAGTGCCTGGCACATAGTAGGTGCTTATTACTTACTGGTTGATCAATCTCCCTGAATCTCAGTTTCCTCATCTGTACGATGAGGGTTTAGGTTGGTCCCTTCCAGCTCCACAATCCTATTCACAATAGACAGTGTCTGGGGTTAATCCTGAATAGTTCTTCCAGCCCTCGGGTAAAGTCACAAAGATGAATGACAGGAACAAGCCTGTCATTAATGAGAACAAGAGATCACCGATGAAGAGTCCAGGCACTCATCCAGCACCCGTGCATTGCCAAAAAAGGTGAAGGCAGGCCCCCTGTGTTGGGTGAGCCCCCAGGGGTGGATTTATGGGAGGCTGTGAGCTAGAGTCAGAATGGAGGAGTGGGCATGGGCTGCAATCTGCCTCTGGGAAGAGACCTTCCCAATGAGAAGATCAGAGAGCCACTGAATTCTCCAGGGGGGTCTGGCTTTTTGAGGGCCCTGAGCTCCCTGCTAGGTTTATATCCATTTGCCAAGTGCTTTCCTTTGTGATTGATAGGGGCACGGGATCTGATCCTGGGTCTAGAGCTGAAAAGAACTCGAAGACAAAGGCCATCAAGGGCAAGCTGCTCTTCATGTAGCTGAGGAAACAGGGGTGCAGGGCTGTGGAGCGAATTGCTGAGGGTGACCCAGGTAGGAAAGATGCAGGATTCGAATCCAGTGCTCTTCCTAGAGTACTGCATTCTCTTTTTTGAATTATTGATTGATTTGAACATTGGCCAACAAAACCAAGTGTTCAGATATCTTCATAAACCTAATGGCATATGAAAGTTTTTCAGCAGCAGACCAACAAGCGAGCCCTTGAATGTCCCTGCCATTTGCAGCTGGGGGAGTCCTCCTGCTGTCTCTTTACAGGTGGGTGGTCCTGATGGCTCTTTTGGTCTCCTCTGTTTGGGCCTCATGGAAATCACCAAAGGGCACTGGGGGGAAGAATGATGGAGATGCCTGGAGGGCTGACTTCCTGTGCTGAATGATACTTCCAGGGGAGCCTGCAGGAGTCCAGGCATTCTTGGAGGTGGACATCTAGGCTGCCCACTTATGCTTGCTGCCTCTAACAAGAGGCCTGGGCCCCAGTCCCTGAGGACATGGCTATTTGATTGCCTTCCCCAGCAAAAGATAAGCCAGGAAGCCACCTTCCCTTCCAGCCTTAGTCAGGAAAATGCCCCTGAATCTGGCATCAGCCTAGAGATGGCTCAGTGTTTGGAAACAAAGGCAAGAAAGTCATGGGCTAAATCAATTGTACAAGAAATCAAGCCATTCCCAAATAGGCAAGGGGCATGGATAGGCAATTTTCAGTCAAAGAAATCAAAACTACTAATCAGCACATGAAAAAAATGTTCTAAATCTGATAATCAGAGAGATGCAAATCCAAACAACTCAGAGGTATCACCTCACACCCAGCAGACTGGCTAACATGACAGCAAAGGAAAGCAATGAATGCTGGAGGGGATGTGGCAAAGTTGGACATTAATGCACTGCTGGTGGAGTTGTGAATTGATCCAACCATTCTGGAGGGCAATTTGGAACTATGCCCAAAGTGTGATAAAAGACTGTCTGCCCTTTGACCCAGCTATAGCACTGCTGGGTTTGTACCCCAAAGAGATAATAAGGAAAAAGACTTGTACAAGAATATTTATAGTTGTGCTCTTTGTGGTGGCCAAAAATTGGAAAATGAGGGGATGCCCTTCAATTGGGGAATGGCTGAACAAATTGTGGCATATGTTAGTGATGGAATACTATTGTGCTCAAAGGAATGATGAACTGGAGGGATTCCATGTGAACTGGAACGACCTCCAGGAAGTGATGCAGAGTGAAAGGAGCAGAACCAGGAGCACATTGCATCCAGAGACAGATACATTGTAGCACAATTGAATGTAACTAACTTGACTTCTCTACTTGCAGGACAATCCAGAGAACTTATGAGAAAGAATGTATCCACATCCAGAGAAAGAACTGTGGGAGTAGAAACACAGGAGAAAAACAACTGCTTGATCACATTTCCATGGGAATATGATTGGGGATGTAGGCTCTAAGCTGTCACCTTAATGCAAATATGAATACTATGGAAATAGGTCTTGATCAATGACACATGTAAAACCCAGTGGAATTGCATGTCAGCTATAAGAGGGAGGTGGGGGAGGGGAGGGAAAGAACATAAATCATGGAACCATGGAAGAATATTCTAAATTAATTAATTAACTGAATAAACTTTTTAAAAAGTCATGGGGACGGGTGGGGTGTCTAGAGGTGGTACCTACTCTTGGCCTTTGTGCCAGCTAGCTTCCCACCATTATTTTCATGACCTGTAGGTCTGGTGATGGCTTGCCTGTCTTAAGTTTCTGTCTCAGTTTCTTGCTAGACTATCATCTGATTCTTGGTTTATTAGAAAGCCTTGCCAGTTCCTCTGAGCGAAAGGGCAGACTATGGCATCACATAACTGGAAGGGCAGTGTTGGCAGCCAGTCCCTCCTGGGGAAGAGGGAACAGGCCCCCTGGCTTAAAAGGAGAACCGGATTCACTGAATGGGATGGCTAGTGAGAGGGGGCCTCTCGCCCTTTCTAAATGAGCTCCCCAGGGCTCTGGAGAGAGACAGAACTCTGCAGGCCCAGTATGAGCTTCCCAGTGAGTGTTCAATGGAGTTTGTGTGGCCATCCTGCCAGGCTCTCCCAGTATCCCCATGGACATTAATGGGGCCTCACCTGAGAGAGAGAGAGAGAGACGAGAGAGAGAGTGAGAGAGAGAGAGAGAGAGAGAGAGAGAGAGAGAGAGAGAGACAGAGAGACAGAGAGAGAGAGAGAGACAGGAGAGAGACAGAGAGAGAGAGAGAGAGAGAGAGAGAGAGAGAGAGAAGAGAGAGAGAGAGAGAGAGAGAGAGAGAGAGAGAGGTGACCTGGACAGCCTGTTGTCCCACTCACTTGCAGATGGGCTCAGCTCCAGGTGAAGGAGGGCGACGAGGCTCTATTTACCAATATTGAGGGCTGATGGAGGAGCAAATGAACCCATTTGGACAGTAGGCTCAGAACCAATGCAAGGGTTCAGCCTTTATGAACAATGATTCTGCTGGGAGCCAGATGGAGGAATTGTGGGGAGGAAGGACACGAGCTGGCTCTGACCCGAGAAATCCATCACCTGCCCTTTCTTGAGCATGTGTGCATGTAATAGCTGCCGTGCACATGCTTAGCACAATGCCTGGCACATAGTGGGCGCTTAATAAATGTCAATGACTTGCTGACTGATGGGTGATCCTAGGCATGGGACTGTGTGGGGAGGGGGCTGGGTCCTGGCACTCCCAGGACAAATGCCCTTCTGCTCCTCCATTATTGGGTGTCAGATCTTGGCTCAGGAGCCCGAGAGCTCAAGGTGAGCCTTATATTTGGGGCTCAGAGGCACCTGGTGGCAGGAGGCCAGGTCTGTGGTCCAGCTTGGTCCTTCCCACAGAGGCTGGCTGCAGGTGGGCACTCTGAATGGTATTCACCCTGGAAGGGGCAGGCTGAGGCTCCAGAGTCTAGCCCACTTGTCTTCCTCCTCGGTCCCTGTTATTATTCGGACCCTTTTCTCCCTTCCCCAGGAGCCCTGAGCATCCAGCCTCAGAGTCACGGGGACATCTACAGAGAAGGGAAGGAAGGTCCACTTCTGCCTCCAGGCCTGTGAGGCTCTCTTTGAGCCAGGCCTTGACTGTCCAGATGGTGCTAGGGATAGGGGCAAAAGGGGAGGAGACGGTGTTTTGGTGTGACACCGACAGCCTGGAAAACATGGCTGCCCATTGGAAAAACAGCCAAAGTAGACACAACCAAGGTGGATGATAATGAGGTTTAAAAGCAGTTTGAGAGGCAGCTAGGTAGCACAAAGGAGAGAGTGTCAGGCCTGGAGTTGGGAGAACCTGAGTTCAAATGAGGCTCAGACATTTCCTAGCTGTGTGACCCTGAGCAAGTCACTTAGCCCTGCTTGCCTAAACCTTGGCGCTCTTCTTAGAACTGGTACTAAAACAGAAAGTAAGCGTTAGAAAAAACGTTTTTAAGTAGAATTTGTTTGAGTGGGACCTTCAAGAGGGAAGGTTGATGGGCAGAGCTCTGACATACAAATGATCCACCATGACAGTCTAAGGAAACCAAGTTCTTCTGACAGATCTTCCAGGCTCATGATGGGTCCAATTCTTGGCAGAATCTCCTGATTGTACTGAAATCACCAAGTCCTGCCTCTCCCTACCCAGCCCTCCATTCCAATTCTGCTCCCTCTGCCCATTCTCCAGTTCCAGATCCTCCCCATCTTTTCTCTCCATTCCTAGAATGAGCTCCCATCCTTACCTCCACCTCTCAGAATGTGTAGCTTCTAAGGCTCAGCGAGGGGCCCCTTCTGGAAGGCGTTCTTCCCCTGGGATCCCTGGACCTCCAAGGAGTACCTGGGTCGATTTCAGGGGGGCGCCAATTCGAGTTAAATCCAGTCTTGATAATTATGTTTCAGTTTAGCCGGCTTCCCGTGCACACCAGGGGATTTTATTTTAGGCATTTAGAAACCTGATTCTGTGAAGGCAAGGAGGGTTGCTATGGCTCCCCATCTCTCTAATAAATTATCATCTTGCCATGTTGGCAGCCTTCTTGGACTGGCAACGTTGGCTGCTTCCTGGGCCCAAATCTCGGCCTTTCCATTTCTTCCTATTATCTTTCATCTTGTCCTTTGGGACCTCAACACCGAGGAATCCAGCACACTCATTCTCCTCCTCCTTTATGCCATTTAAAGGGGTACAAACGCCCCCAAACTGGAAGCTCTGGGCTTGAGAGGGAAGATGCTTGGCCTGGGTCGGGTCTCTCCTTGGGAGGCTTCCTGCCAAGGTGCTCTCAATCCAGAAGGCCAGTCTCTCAAGTCTAGTCAATCCTTTAGCCCCAAACCCACCCACCCACCCACCCGGCGGCCCTGTGGGTCAGCTGGGAGCTCTCCAACCTCTCTACAATGAGAGTATCTGGTGCTCTGCCAAATGCTCTGCTAAGATCCAGGCAAGCAATAGCTCCAGCACTCCCCGAAGAAATTGAACAGCTGGGAGGTTAGCTGGGCAGCACCCAGACTTCATTCAGCTTGGCTGGCTTGATGTCGATCCTTCTGCCAATTCGATGTCCAGCAAACATCCCTTCAACGAGACGTCCTAGAATCATCCTTGGGAAAAATCACACTTGCTGGCCTGTACTTTCCAGAATTGTCTTATCCTTTTTTGGAAATTCAGGCCCCAAGCTTTGCCCTCCTCCTGCTCTGTGGCACCCTGCCATGCTCAATGGTCTTCTCAATCCGTCAAGGGCTGCCGGGGGCCCTCTGGGCATCACCTCACTTCTCTGGGATTTTGATCCTCTCTTCCTCTGATGTATCCTGTCCTTTTCAGGACAAGATGACTCTCCTCAGTAGAAAAAAATCACTAGCATCCCAATTGGATGCCAAACAGTTGTCATCCATTCTACTCGTTCTGAGAGAAGTTCTTTGATTCTCTTCTTTTCTCCAATATAGCTACGAGCCCCCTCGTCTTCCTTTCTAGGCTTCATGAGGAAACACCTCCTCAATGAATGTTTGCATTTCTGGTGCTGGAACTCATATAATCGGTGTTTTAAAATGATTGTTTGGACTACAATGCGAGTCTTCAGCTTCTAGCTTGCTGGCTCAAAGCCTTTTTTGGGAGACCAGCCCAATTCCGTCCACAGCCTCCTAGGTAGACACGGAGTTGTTTCCAGGCCCATGATTTAGTGGGAATGAAATGCTGAGAGGATTTAGGCCCAGATTGCCCGGGAGACTCTGTCTGGACCTGTGAGGGAGAAGCTGAGGTGTCCCTGGGTGGGAGATGCTCTCCTCTGCCCCCAGGAGTATCAGTGACAAAGTTCAGTCACCCAAACACCAATACACGGGGGCCAAGCTTTGTCCCCGGCCCATCTATGTGGCACTCTTTACCGTCTGACCGCAGGGAGCTCCTCTGCTCTCTGGATTGGCAGAGGGCCCTAAGCCTGGCTTTGGGGGCCGGGAGAGCCCTTTTCCTCTCCTAACGCAGGCCTGGCCCTGAGGTCCGGCGGCTCTAAGGACAATGCCGGCTCCCAGCTCATCACAACTCTGATTTTATTACACAGCAAATGGGAGAGGGGTGTTATTCTCAGGCCTTGTCGGGAATGCGGAGAATTAAAAAAGCCACCGGCCAAAAGGACGCACGCGTGCTCCCTCCCTCCCCCCCCTCCCGGAGGGCTTCTCTTCATTAAATATAGATCTGTTTGGCAAAAATGTTAGACTCTTTTGTACAAAATGAAAACAGGAACCCTCCGGGGGGCAGACACTCGGGACCAGGACCGAGGCCCAGAGGGGCGGGAGGCCTGGGGGAGGGGTTGTAGGAGAGGGACACAAAGAGAAGGGACGGAAGCACAGTGAGAAGGAACCACGGACACACGGACGCGCAGACACAGAGAAAGAGACTGGATGGACCTGGAGAGAAGGAAGAGGCAGAAAGCCAGGCAGAGAAGGCAAAAAGGGCTGGAAGAGAGAGGGGGGAGGAGGAGAGAGGAAGGGAGAGAGAGGGAGGGGAAAGAGAGAGGGGGAGGAAGAGAGAGGGGGGAGGCAAAGGGGAAGAGGAGGGAGGAAGAGAGAGGGGGGAGGAGGAGGGAGGAAGGGAGAGAGAGGGAGGGGAAAGAAAGGGGGAGGAAGAGAGAGGGGGGAGGCAAAGGGGAAGAGGAGGGAGGAAGAGAGAGGGGGGAGGAGGAGGGAGGAAGGGAGAGAGAGGGAGGGGAAAGAGAGAGGGGGAGGGAAAGGGGCTGAGAGAGGGGAAAGAGACCCAACTCAGGGCTGCATGACTTGTGCTTTGAGTTAATAGACTAGAGGGCGTAAGTCGGGGAAGGGAGAGCCCAGAACCAGGGCGCGGGCAGTGGGCAGCGGGGAGGGAGGGCGGAGAGCTGGGCGCGGGCCAGGAATCCAGCACGGTTGTCCTTCGGGAGATCAGGGTGGCTGAAGGTCCTCCTTGGGGAGGGCAGGCAGGGAAGGCTCGTGGCTCCGCCCAGACCCCGGCCCGGGGTGGTTGCCCCTCCCCCTCCCCCCTCCCGGGCCCCCTCAGGCTGCAGCAGTGAGAAGGTAAGCAGGCAGCGGGCAGCATCGCAGTCTCTGGCGGGGGCGGGGCCGCGCCGCCTCAGTTACAGTCATAGACGAAGTCGTAGTTGCTGGGCTCCTTGGGGATGGGCGGCGGCGCGTCGGGGATCTGGATGTTCTCCAGGTCGAGCAGCCGCAGCTTGATCTCCATGCTGAGCAGCGTGTCCAGGTCGTTGCGCGTGAGGTCGCTCAGCATGTCCTTGCCCAGCAGGGCGTTGAGCCCGTCCGTCCAGATGCAGTACTGCGGAGAGGGGAGGGGGAGGGGGAGAGGCTTCGTCAGGGCCAGGATGGGAAGCGGAGGCAGGGCCGCTCCGGTCTCCATCCCTCCCAGCACGCGGGCCCTCTCCGGGATCCCGGGAGGCTGGGCCGGGCCAAAGGCGGGGGTGGGGGGCACCAGGCCCACCCAGGGTCCCCGACTAGGCAGCACCTACTCCGGGATGTCGAGGGAGCAGGGCCTTGGCGGAGCGCCACTCCCCGGCGTGTTTTAAGCCAATCATCGTGTGGAGCCGGAACTTCTTTGTGCCTCCGCGGTTTGACTTTTGGCAAATCCGCGGCTTGCAAAGGGGCGAAGCAGTTTAATTTGGGCAACTGGAGAAGAAGTTCTAAATAGAGAGTGGAAGAGGCAAGGGGGAGGGCAACCTGCCCCTGGGGGGGGGGGAGGGGAGGGGGAGGGAGCTACTCATGCTCTGAATCCACCTGAAGGGAAGTGACTGAATCTGGCCTGCCCCAGGACAGCCTGGGGGGGGGGGAGGGTCATAGCGGGCAAGGGTCACAAAGCCACGGTGCCCCCATTCTGCGGTGCCAGGCTGACAATCGGGCACACAAGCAAGGCAGACCCCCAGACGAGGACATCCAAGCCAGCCTCAGATTGCGCCTAGCTGTGTGGTCCTGGGGCAGTCACTTAGGCCTCTGGCCTCAGTTTCCTCATCTGTAAACTCTTTCCGGGGTCAGACCCTAAAGGGCTGCCCCTGTGCCTGGGGTGAGGGATCAGCACTCAGCTCTGCCTCTGGGGGGGGGGTGCAGACCAGGGTGGCCGCCCCTCCCCTGCCAGACTCCCCTGAAGGTCCACCTTACCTCGTGCTTATCGGGAGCAATGAAGTTCAGCTGGCAGTTGGAGTCATACAGGATGGAGAAGGCGAGCTCCAGGACCTCCTGCAAGGAGAGGCGGGAGGGGGCGTCAGCCTGGCCTCTGACTCCCACTGAGCTTGTGGTCCACTAAAAGGACCAGATCCTTTTCCAAACAACTCTTATGGAACCGTGCCTCCTCCATGTTGTCTCTTATGACCTGCCTTCCGGGGGAGGGAGGGAGGGAAGGAGCCAGAGAACGTGTCCTCCCGGCCTGGGCTCAGAGACCAAAACAAGGCCGTGTCTGCCCTCAAGGAGCTTCCCCTCAGCCATCCATGGGCGAGTGGGGAGGGTGGCAGGGCTGGCAGCAGTAACCAGTGCCAGGGAAGGGGAGGCCTGTCCCAGGCTCCCAGTGCTGGGGCTGAATGTTCTTCCAGGGGTGGGATCGGTTCTGGCCTCGAACCCGCCAAGCCTGGAAGCTGTGGGCAGCCCAGAGGGCACGGGGGGGGGGGGGGGGGGAAGGGGACAGCCAGCACCCCTGGGCGTCAGAACTCAACCTGAGCCCACAGGACATGGGGGGGAGAGCCCCACCCAGCGTGGCCTGCCCGATTGTGCAGGGCGGGGTGGGGGGGCCTCTGGCGGCCTCTCCAACAAGCTCTTCTCATGAGCCTTTGGGAGGCCCCGAGGAGCTGCAATTGGCGGCTGCCACCCCCTCGGGTACCTTGTTCTGCTTGAGGGCGCCCTTCTCCTTCATGTGCGGGCAGTCCTTGCCCGTCACCACAGCCTTGATGTCCGCCACGGGCACTGCAAGGCACAGAACATGCCGGTCAGAGCCCGCGCTGGTGTCCGTGCCAGAACCCCCCCAGGAGCCCAGGGCGAGGGGAGCCAGAGAAGGGGCAGAGCGGCCCCCCGGGGCCCCAGAGGGAGCTCCAGCCGGGCCCCTCTTCTCTCCGCTGCTCTCGGAGGCTCTGAGCTGGCAGCCTGATGGTCTCGGCCAGACCTTTGGCTGCAGCAACTCCCCCAGACAGAAGCCCAGACCAGGAGGGGAAAGGGGTTGGGTGTGAGAGGGGGCGCCCTGCCAGGGCGGCCAGCTGGGGGGTGTGTGTGAGAGGGGGAGCCCCGCCAGGGCGGCCAGCTGGGGGGGGGGCTGGAGCTCCACCCAAGGTGACCCAGGCCTGACGGAGGGGCCTCTCGCCGTCCCTCCCCCACGCCACGCCACCTCTCCTGGGGTTCCCCCTTCTCTCTGACCCCTCCAGTCTGGGACCCTCCCCTGGTGGTTGGGGTTCTGCGCATGCCCCTCCCCCAGCCTGCTGCATCTTTGTAAATTTGAGTAATTAAACCTTTGTCAGAGGTTTTTGTTATGAAGATTGTTTCCCAGTTTGTTGCTTCCCTTCTTGTTTTGGTTACATTGTTTTTGTTTGTACAAAACCTTTTTAATTTGATGTAGTCAAAATGGCTTATTTTACATTTTGTGGCTCTTTCTAGCTCGGGCTTGTCTTTAAAGTCTTTCCCTTCCCAAAGGTCTGATGGGTAGACTATTCTACGCTCACCTAATTAACTTGTAGTTTCCTTCTTTATGTTCAGGTCACTCACCCATTCTGCGCTTACCTCGGTGTAGGCTGTGAAATCTAATCTCTCCCACCCTGCCTTCAACTTTCCCAGCAGTTTTTATCAAATAGTGGATTTTGGTCCCCCAAGCTGGGATCTTTGGGCTTGTCATAGACCGTCTTGCTGGGGTCACTGACCCCAAGTCTATTCCTCAGCAAGACAGTCTATGAGAGGCCTCGAGGGCAGCCATGGGGGCGGGGGCGGGGCGGCGCCTTACGCTTGTCCTGCAGGGAGTCGTGGGGCACCTCCCCCTGCGGGCTCTCCTCCAAGTCTCCGTAGTGCAGCACCTTGTGGTTGGGCGACAGCCGGCAGTACCAGAACTTGTCTGCGGGAAGACAGCAGGCGACAAGGTGAGGCTTCCCAACGGGACCCCGAATGGCCGACGCGAGGCCGTCACCCCATGGGAGGGGCTCTCCTGGGGGAGGGGGCGGCGGGGCAGCTGCGCACCTCATTCACCTTCCGGGAGGAGCCGCTTCTGCGATGGCGCCCGGCTTCTGGAGGCCGCGAAGGGCTCCCCCTCTCTGGGCCCGTCCGCACCAGCCCAGGCCCTCCCCTGCCTGACCCGATCCAAATAGTTGGAATGTGAACTCGGGCCGGGCTTCGGCTCTCGCCCACTCTCCTCGGCACCGCTTACTTGTCTGTTCAGAGCCCAGGCGCTGCCCCAGAGGTACCTTGTCTCCTCCGGCTGTTGAGTTTCCTGAAGCAGGTGCCCTCGACAAGGCGATTCAGTCGCTGTTGTTTGATCAGCTCCAGGATTTCCGGCTGGATCTTCTCCTTCAGTTCTCTGGTAAAAGTCAACAGAAAACACAAACCGAATGGAACCAGCCCCTTCCCGCGGCCCTCCCCTCCCAGGCGGCTGGCTTCTCGGTCTCTCCCAAGCACAGGGCGCGAGCCCCCGCCAGTGTGGTGCCCGGCACACTTGGCTTAAGCACTAATCAAGTCTCGACCAAATAGCCTCCCCCCCCCCCAAGCTCCCGGGTCCGAGCCAAGCCGAGTCGGACGTGTCATCCTGGCAGCTGATTCGGATGAGCTGCTTAAGACAAAGCCTACAAACTGTCCCTCGCGGGGCACCGCACCGGGCTGGCAGGACCGTCCGGTTGGCCAAGCGCAGACCCCAATGAAGCTCCCATTTCTTAAACACCTACAACTTCTGGTCATTTCCCTTTCCAAAAGTTCCCCGGAAAGCAGCCCCTCTGGCCCCCCCTCCTCCAATAACGCACCCCAACACCCGCCCTTCCCCAACGGTGCGCCCAAATAGCTTCAAATTGCCCTCAGACTTTTGGGACGCCTAGGGGCTTCTTTGAAGCCATTTCCTCCTCTGGGTGCTCCAGAAGGTACAACGCGAGATCGCACGCAGGAATCGGGGTGAAAAGGTGCCCCTCTCTTCACGGAGGAGGGAACTCGAGCAGACACGAGGGAGTGGCCTGCCAGCAGCCCCGGCTCCGCCACTCGCTGCTCTCGGTCCACTCCGACGACGGCCGGCACGTCCAGACTACGGGACTTTGTGGGAGTGCAGAGGCGCCTTCAGGGGGCAGCACACGCCGAGCTCATGGAGGGGACGCCTGTGCGGGCAGCTCCGGCTCCCGGCCGCCCCTGGAGAGACGCCTGTGCGGGCAGCTCCGGCTCCCGGCCGCCCCTGGAGAGACGCCTGTGCGGGCAGCTCCGGCTCCTGGACGCCTGTGCGGGCAGCTCCGGCTCCCGGCCGCCCCTGGAGAGACGCCTGTGCGGGCAGCTCCGGCTCCTGGACGCCTGTGCGGGCAGCTCCAGCTCCCGGCCGCCCCTGGAGAGACGCCTGTGCGGGCAGCTCCGGCTCCCGGCCGCCCCTGGAGAGACGCCTGTGCGGGCAGCTCCGGCTCCTGGACGCCTGTGCGGGCAGCTCCAGCTCCCGGCCGCCCCTGGAGAGACGCCTGTGCGGGCAGCTCCGGCTCCTGGACGCCTGTGCGGGCAGCTCCGGCTCCCGGCCGCCCCTGGAGAGACGCCTGTGCGGGCAGCTCCGGCTCCCGGCCGCCCCTGGAGAGACGCCTGTGCGGGCAGCTCCGGCTCCTGGACGCCTGTGCGGGCAGCTCCAGCTCCCGGCCGCCCCTGGAGAGACGCCTGTGCGGGCAGCTCCGGCTCCCGGCCGCCCCTGGAGAGACGCCTGTGCGGGCAGCTCCGGCTCCTGGACGCCTGTGCGGGCAGCTCCAGCTCCCGGCCGCCCCTGGAGAGGCGCCTGTGCGGGCAGCTCCGGCTCCTGGATGCCTGTGCGGGCAGCTCCGGCTCCCGGCCGCCCCTGGAGAGACGCCTGTGCGGGCAGCTCCGGCTCCTGGACGCCTGTGCGGGCAGCTCCGGCTCCCAGGCAGCTCCGGCTCCTGGACGCCTGTGCGGGCAGCTCCGGCTCCCAGGCAGCTCCGGCTCCTGGACGCCTGTGCGGGCAGCTCCGGCTCCCGGCCGCCCCTGGAGAGACGCCTGTGCGGGCAGCTCCGGCTCCCGGCCGCCCCTGGAGAGGCGCCTGCCGGGGCAGGGAAGGAAAGAGCCGACGGTGGAGCTCCCCGGCCTCCCTCCCGGTCGCTCTGCTCAGGGATCGGGCCACGTAGGATCTCCCTCTGCGGGCTGGACGAAGACTTGAGCTGGGCAGGAAGGTCCCTTCCCAGGAGGGCGGGATGTCCGCACTGCCTTCCTTCTTCCGGGTGGGAAAGACCGTGGAGCTGCCGCCCAGCCCGAGCCCTCTTCGACAGCGCGCCCGGCGCCCTCCCTCGTCCGGCAGACGACGCCCCGAGGCCCGGGGACGAGGCCCGGAAAGGCTGCGCTTCTCTTTTGCACAGGCTGCAGCGTCTCCTGCGCCGCTTGTTCGCCAGGAGGCTCGCCCAAGCGCAGGCCCCCACCAGGTTCCAGGCTGCGCCGCGCTCTCCAGCCGGGCTCAGAACAAGGAGCCGCTTTCCCAGAAGACCCTGCTGCGGCCCAGGTGAATCTGAGCTTGTGGATTGGGTAAAGTAAGGCTGGGCCGAGGAGGCCGATTCGGTGCCCCCTCGTGGAAAAAGCACCCCGTGCCGGGGCCCTGCAGACACTTGGGGTGCCCCAGAGAGACTGCCTGGTCTGAAGGGGCTTCTGTTCTGGCCCGGCTGCCTCCCTTCTGCCGTCCACAAGGCAGACGTGCTGTTTTTAGGGGCTTCTTCCTGCTCCCAGAATGCTGCACGTCCTCCCCAAGGCGAGAGAGCTGACGGTGCTGCCCGGAGGAGGAGTCCACGAGGAGGAAGAGCAGGAGCGCCCTCTGCTCCCTGCCCTGGCACAGCCTGGCACACGGCAGGCGCTTCATAGATGTCGATTCACCGAATGGCTGACTTGGAGGAGGAGGCGCCGTCGCTCAGGGGTCTGCAGGGGAGCAGCGCCTGGGGGTCCCTTGGCCACAGCTGCACCCTCAAACTCAGATCCGTCCCCCGGTCTTCCTGCTTGTCACCCCGGGTCAGTGCACGGCCATCGGGCGGCCGCTTGGTTCAGGCTCAGGCACGATCCTTTCGTCCCGGCTTTCGGTTTTCGGCACTAGCTAAAGGGTAATGACGGCGATAGCGGCACTTAAATAGACCTACTGTGCGCTAGCCACCGTGGTAAAGGCTGGATGAATACAGCCTTGGGAGGCGGCTTCTAGTACCCCCATTTTCCAGTGGAGCAAACGGAGACAGGCAGAGGGAGCGTGACGTGCCCAGGGCCATTCATCTGAGGTGGGATTTGAACTTGGGTCTTCCCGTTCCAGACTCGGCAGGATGATAACATCTTGAATTCACTGATCTGTACACACATAGACAGGTGAGATCACCGACTCTGGAGTCAGGACCTGAGTTCAAATCCACTCTTCCATTTCCTTCTTGTGTGAGGCCCTGCTGTGCCTCAGTCTCCTCATCTGCAGGCTGGACAGTCTCTCAGGCCCCCCGGCTCTAATTTACTGACCCCGTGGGTATTGCGCGCAGGGAGCCGAGACGCCGTTTAGCCTGCGTCTCAGATCCGCGAGGCACCGGAGAGGAGCCCTGAGGACCCGAGGACCGGGTCTGGTCATTGTGGGCACGTCCCGGGAGCTCTGAGGCCTCCGTCCTCCCCCTCTGTCCAGTGAAGCCGGGGTCCCAGGCCTGTCCCCACCCCCGCCGGCTCCCCCTCTGTCCAGTGAAGCCGGGGGCCCAGCCCCCCCCCCCGCCGGCTCCCCCTCTGTCCAGTGAAGCCGGGGGCCCAGGCCCGTCCCCCCCACTGGCTCCCCCTCTGTTCAGTGAAGCCAGGCCCATCCCCCACCACTGGCTCCCCCTCTGTCCAGTGAAGCCGGGGGCCCAGCCCCCCCCCCCCGCCGGCTCCCCCTCTGTCCAGTGAAGCCGGGGGCCCAGGCCCATCCCCCCCCCACTGGCTCCCCCTCTGTCCAGTGAAGCCAGGCCCATCCCCCCCCACTGGCTCCCCCTCTGTCCAGTGAAGCCGGGGGCCCAGGCCCGTCCCCCCCCCGCCAGTTCCCCCTCTGTCCAGTGAAGCCAGGCCCATCCCCCCCCACTGGCTCCCCCTCTGTCCCGTGAAGCCGGGGGCCCAGGCCCGTCCCCCCCCGCCGGCTCCCCCTCTGTCCAGTGAAGCCAGGCCCATCCCCCCCACCGGCTCCCCCTCTGTCCAGTGAAGCCAGGCCCGTCCCCCCCGCTGGCTCCCCCTCTGTCCAGTGAAGCCGGGGGCCCAGGCCCGTCCCCCCCCACCGGCTCCCCCTCTGTCCAGTGAAGCCAGGCCCATCCCCCCCCACTGGCTCCCCCTCTGTCCAGTGAAGCCGGGGGCCCAGGCCCGTCCCCCCCCACCGGCTCCCCCTCTGTCCAGTGAAGCCAGGCCCGTCCCCCCCGCTGGCTCCCCCTCTGTCCAGTGACGCCGGGGGGCCCAGGCTGCTTCCGGGTGTGTGAACATGTGTCTGGTGGCAAGAGACCCTCTGGGGGAGGGGCCCAGGCGGCTCCCACGCTCACAGGGCACCCCGAGAGAGAGATGGGGTCGGGGTTCTCCCCCAGGCGGGGGAAGGGGAAGGGACCGGTCCCAG
Source organism: Monodelphis domestica (assembly GCF_027887165.1). Taxonomy (NCBI): domain Eukaryota; kingdom Metazoa; phylum Chordata; class Mammalia; order Didelphimorphia; family Didelphidae; genus Monodelphis; species Monodelphis domestica. The sequence goes on from NC_077233.1 coordinate 3,213,649, forward strand.
GCCCCCCTCCCTGCCCGGGCTGGCCTCTGCAGGGTCCCAGACGGGGGATGGAAGGGGTCCGGACAGTCCCTCCCCCGGGGAGGGGAGGAGGGGGTCGGGGGACCACTTACAAGATCGGCCGAGACTGGAAGTCCTCCTGGTTCATCCTCTCCGATTGGCGGATCTTCAGGATTTCCGTGTAGCTCAGGTTCTGCAGTTTGCTTTTGAACTGGTCCAGGGAGCTAGGCTTGGTCGTGAGCGCCCTCATAATCTGCTCCTTCACCACCTGCATTACCTGGGGGGCAGAGGGGCCCATTACGGGGGGCCACGAGCCCGTGCGGACGGACGGTGGGACAAAGCGGAGGCCTGAAGGGCCTGGCGTGCCACGGACGCCAGGGAGGGACCGAGCGACAGCCACCGCCGGCTCGGCTTCCCACTTCGGGGTGCCACGGTGGGAGGCCCTCTCCTCCCCGCTTCCCCGGGGTGTGTGCGCACACGTCACCCACACGCCAAGGGCACGGATGCTCACGGACCCCATCGCTGCAGAGTCGGCTGAGGCTTCCGGGCCGCGGAGGTGACCCTGGGCTCCAACTTAGCTCCGTGCCCCACTCTGTCGCCCATCCCAGGAAGGGCCCCGAGTGGGGGAGGGTCCCGAGTGGGGGAGGGCCCCGAGTGGGGGAGGGCCCCGAGTGGGGGAGGGTTCTGAGTGGGGGAGGGCCCCAGTGGGGGAGGGTCCCGAGTGGGAGAGGGCCCCGAGTGGGGGAGGGTTCTGAGTGGGGGAGGGCCCTGAGTGGGGGAGGGCCCCGAGTGGGGGAGGGTTCTGAGTGGGGGAGGGCCCCAGTGGGGGAGGGTTCTGAGTGGGGGAGGGTCCCGAGTGGGGGAGGGCCCTGAGTGGGGGAGGGCCCCGAGTGGGGGAGGGCCCCGAGTGGGGGAGGGTTCTGAGTGGGGGAGGGCCCCAGTGGGGGAGGGTCCCGAGTGGGGGAGGGCCCCGAGTGGGGGAGGGTTCTGAGTGGGGGAGGGCCCTGAGTGGGGGAGGGCCCCGAGTGGGGGAGGGTTCTGAGTGGGGGAGGGCCCTGAGTGGGGGAGGGCCCCGAGTGGGGGAGGGTTCTGAGTGGGGGAGGGCCCCAAGTGGGGGAGGGCAGCGCTATCTCTAGGGTGGCAAAGTGGCCGGACGGGTTCTGCCCTCGGTGCTGGCATGGAGGGCGGGAAGGCTCCGTGGACACGACACGATCCCCCAGACGCCAGGCCTCAGGCCGACCTTTGGGGCAGCACTCGGAGCCCTTCCCTGGACCGCAGCCAGAGCTGCAGTTGAAGGGTGTCGGGCTCTCAGCGGGCTTTACGAGGCCGTGCAGGAAAGCTGCCAGCCGCCTCCTTTCAGCGCCCCGCAGGGCACAGGGGGTGAGGAAGGCCTCCATCAGGGGGGGCTGATGGCCTCGCACCTGCTCCAGCGCGGGGAGAGGCGTCACTGCCTCCACCTTATAGATGAGGGAAGAGAGACGACTCGCTGACAGTCATAGACGGCACGTGCTGAGACGGGGGGGGGGGGGGGGGGGGAGAGGGACAGACAGACAGACGGACAGAGCGCCTGCCCCTGGCATGTGGCTCAGCCTGGACAAAGGGTGGAGGCGGCTGATGGCGGGTCATGGACCGGAACGCGTCGAGAACCCTTCCTAAGGCTCAGCTCTGGGCCTCTCCCAGACAGCGCTGGGAGGAATGCGCGCGGGTGCGAGTGTGGCCGGGGTGCCACCAGGCTCCAGCACGCTGGCTGGGCGGAAGCCTCCAGCCCCCCCCGAAGAAGGGACGGCGGATGGCCTCGGACAGTAACAGGGTGAGCCGGGAGGCCAGGCTGCCTGGGGCGGAGAGCCTTCCCAGCGGAGTGATCCTGGGCCAGTCACTTAACCCCAGCTGCGTAGCTCTTGCTCCTGTTCCGCCTGGGCACCGACGCGAGCATCGATTCCCGGACGGGAGGCCCGAAAGCAGAAGCGACGAGCCCGAGAGCCTTTCCTAGGAGTCCGGCTGAGAAGGGCCAAATGAAGGCCGTTCCGCGCGTGACCAGGGAGACCCGTGTGTAGCGCCGGGGAAGGAGCTAAAGGACCAAGTGGGCAAAGGTTCCGGCGCAGAGGAGGGCCTGGGCCTGGCAGAGCAGAGGAAGAGAGGCCGGCTGGGGACAGGACGGAGGGCATCGCCCCGAGGCATCCCCCCAGGGGCCCTTCTTCCCCCTCTAAGCTGGAGAGGGGCAAAGGGGCCGGGCGGGGCCACGCTGCTAGTGAGGCTACGGCAGGATTCAAACTCAAGCCCCATCTAACAGCAGCTCCTTCCAGCTCTCCCGGCCCCAAATCAGTGCGCCCGTATTGACTTGAGCCAGCGGCGGGAGGCCAAAGTCTGCTCTCCGGGAGCTTTCTGGGAGGGCGATGGCTATGGGTCTCCACGCGAATCCCACTCATGACGGCCTTTGATGCCTCCCAGGGGCACGTGTGGGATGCCGGAGGGTCCCCCCTCCCCCGGCTAGAAGGGTGCTGGCCGAGCGCCTCTGGCCAGCGATGGGCCCGTCTCCTCTCTAGTCTGGGCCTTCGATGACACTTTTAGCCACCACAGAAGCTCCTGAAGGGCTGAGGCCCCCCAGGTGTTGGGGGGAGGCTCAGGGAGGCCGCCAAGGCCCTGCCACGAAGCAGGCCATCCACGACGTGCCGCCCTCGGGCCCCGATGGAGCGGGACCCGACAACATCCGGGCCGGCCCCTCGAGCACAGAGGACGGGGGAGGCTAGCGTGGGTGGCCGGCGGTCACTGACCGGGGCCGGCAGGGCGGAGGCCAGGCGCTCCCCGGCCTCGGAGGATTGTCTTGGAGACTCTATGAGCGGACGAGGCTACGAGAGCCGGGACAGCCTTCCATTCGTCAGACGATCGACCGAGAGTCCGGCTCGTGAGCCTCGAGGCTGGGCTGGTGAAGGGTGTCCCCGCGGAGGACGAGAGACGGGGCTGCCGTGGGCTCTGGGGGCCCTTGGTGGGAACGATCTCCTCCGAGTCCCACAGCTGCCTGTGATTGCCCCCACGTTACCGATGGGTAAACGGAGGCTGAGGAGGGATCCGGGACTTGTCCGCGGTTGCCGACTGGGCTCGGCCTGGGGCCCAGCGCCATCCTCTGAGGGGCCTCCAAGGCCATCCGGTTCAGCCTGGACTAGGCCAGAATCACCCTGAAAGTTCCCGTCTGGCCTGCTGTCCTGTGACCGTGGCCCCAGGACCCCCCCACCAAAGCTGTCTTGTACGTGTAGACGGCAGTCCCGCCAGGAAGCGCTGCTCCCACGTCCTAACTGGCTGCGTGTGGCCAGCGCGCCCTCCGTGCACGCCATTGCTCTTGGCTCCATTGGCCGCCCGCCGCGCTTCCCAACACGCCTTCTCTGTGGCGCCCATCGACCACGGAGGCCGAGGCAGAGCAGAACACAGAGCCCTCCCAGCTGATAGGAAGAGGCTGTTCTCGGAGAGAGGCGACACGTCCCCCTAATCCTGGGGGCGCCCTCCCAGGGGCACAGCAGAGCAAGGCCGCGGCTCCACCTCTCACCTGCCAGAGTGGCTGACGTGACCAAAAAGGACAGATGTCCGAGGAGACGCCGGGAAACTGGGGCCCTCCTGGACTGCTGGTGGAGCGGTGGACGATCCGGAGAACGACGTGGAACCAGGCCCAAAGGGCCACGAACCCTTGGATCAGCAATGCCTCTGCTGGCTCTGTGTCCCAGAGAGATCCCAAAGGGAGAGGGAAGGGGCCCACCCGGACCCAAAGCTTTGGCGGCGCTTTTGGTAGTGGCCGAGAACTGGGACCCGAAGGGCTGTCCATCCCCCGGGAAACAGGAGGAGTTCAGAACATCTGGAAAGGCTTCTGGGAAGGGAGCAGAACCAGGAGGCGGCGGCACACGGTGAGAGCAACACTGCGCCATGGCCAATGACGAAGCGCCGAAGCGAGCCTCCAAGGCACCGCCAAGGAACCAGGATGGAGAGGCTCTCCGCAGCCCAAGGAGGCGCTGTCGGGGTCTGCGGCAGAGCAGAGCCGCCATCTTCCACTTTATTGCCTTCATGAGATTTCTGTTGTTTGTGTGGTACTGACTGAAAGCACTGATGTGCCCATATCCAGGGGGCTCCTTTCCACCTGGCCAGAGCCCAGGCGCAGTGACCCAGATTTGGGGAAGACAACAGGCAGCTTCTGCATTTGTCGGTGGTTCCTTGGACGACAGTCAGAGGTCAACACTGCCGGATGCCCTCCAGAAAAACAAATGCTGCCACCACGGCAGAAAGCCAGGATGGTCCCTCCCAGGCACACTCCGCAGATGCCAGTGTCAAGAAGGTCAGTGAGCAAGGAGGGAGGGAGGGAGAGAGACTTCCTGGCTGGAAAGGTGACAGAGTGGAAGGAAAAACCCTAAAGAATCCAACGAGTGAGACTATTAAGAGGATAATCGACGTGGTCCGTGTGCCTGTGCACAAGCCCCAGCTTTTATGGCAGACAGACAGAATGCCCCTCAAAGCTTCCATGAGAGAAATACAATCAAACCAGGCTAGTTTGATTGAACTAATTGAGTGTTGGTGATGAAAAGGGAGTAGGGGATCCCTCTTCTTGCCTCTGTTGAGATCCAGACTAGGGGAGGAAGTGAGGGGCATCGATGGTGAGACAATCTTCCCTTTCTAATTAAAAAGAGAGCCAAATGAGTGCAATCATCTTGACACGCTTTCTGGGAATAAATTGAAGACGATGGACGGTCGGTTGAACGTTAAGTTACTTTCTCTGATGTCTGACAGAGCCTGCCTCCAGCAAAGTCAGGCTGGATGAAGCCATGTTCGTGGATGGCATTTTACGTATAGTTTCAGATAAACAAAATGTCTCTTTAAGTCAGCCAGGACATGGGGCCATGGGCGGGGGGGGGGGGGGGCCGAGAGTCTTATTTTGCTGCAAAAGTTTTCAGAAAGAAGGACCAGAGAATCTAGTATGAGGGTGAAAAGAGAATATTTATTGTGAATTGATCCAATCATTCTGGGTGGCAATTTGGAACTATGCCCAAAGGGTGCTTAATGACTGCCTGCCCACCCTTTGATCCAGCCATAGCACTGCTGGGTTTGTACCCCAAAGAGATCATAAGGAAGAAGACTTGTACCAAAATATTTATAGCTATGCTTTTTATAGTGGCAAAAAACTGGATAATCAGGTGGTGTCCCTCGATTGGGAAATGGCTGAACAAATTGTGGTATCTGATGGGGATGGAATACTATTGTGCTGAAAGGAATGATGAACTGGAGGAACTCCATGTGAACTGGAAAAACCTGCATGAACTGATGATGCAGAGTGAAAGGGGCAGAACCAGGAGAACATTGAACAGAGACTGATACATTGTAGCAGGATCCAATGAAACTGACTTTGCTACTGGCAGCAATGCAATGACCGAGGACAATCAAGGACTTAGGAGAAACAATGTATCCACATCCAGAAAAAGAACTGTGGGAGCAGAAACACAAGAAAAACAAGGGCTTGATCACATAGGTGGAGGGGGATGTGACTGGGGATGTAAACTCTAAATGATCACCCCAGTGCAAACATCAACAACATGGAAATAGGCTCTGATCAAGGACACATGTAAAACCCAGTGGAGGGAGGAAGGAGGGGAGGGAAAGAACATGAATCAGGTAACCATGGAAAAATATCCTAAATTAATTAAATAAAAATTTCAATTAAAAAAGAAATTAAAGAGAATGTTTATCTTTATGTTCAGGAGGGCCAAGCTATGAAAAAGTGCTGGAAGGGAGTTGGGCCTGAGGAGGAGGGCAATTCCCTGCTGATAGAGTGTTTTGGGGGGTCTCTGATAGGCATTCTGGCCATTTTCCTGACCTCTAAATAAGCTCATTGCTTCTCGTGAGCCATGCACTTATAAGGGAGAGGGTGATAGCCCATTAGGGGATATCAGGTAGAGAAATCCCTCGATTACCTAATTAGGGGAGGAGAAAGACAAGCTCAGAACTACCTTCTAAATATCACGGCAAGATTTTCAAAACAATGTACGTCCACGATTTCCTATGGACCTCCCAGCAGCAGCCTTGGGAGGGAGGGAGGTGGCCCGGTGGACATGGGTCTGACTACAGAATCAAAGAAGTGGGCTCAAATCTGACCAAAGCTGTGCCCAAGCAGAGGACTGTGGCCCTCCCCAACCCTCCCCACTTCTCTCCTCCAGGACTAGACAAACCAGGAGCATCTTTAGGGTTTAGGATGACTTCCTGTCCCTGACCAGGCCTCCTCCTAGTCCTTCTGGCTAACTGCATTTCCTTGGGGGCCCTGCAGAGGTCTTTTCTACCTCACTACAGCATTTACGGGTACCAACTTAAAATGGTCTCACCAGCTGAAGGAGGGCTGGCCCCAGCCGCCCTCCCCCACCCAGGAAACAAATCTGAGAGCTGGGTGTCAGGTGCCAAAGAGAAATGGGGATCTCTTCTAGCTTTGCTGGAAAAGGGAGGCTTCTTTAAGAATCCGTAACAAATGCCGGCAGCATCCCAATGTGGCCCATTAGAGAATTGTTTTCTAACCCAATGGACCTTGGTGCCATCTCCCTGAAGCACTCAGCAGCTGATGGATGGGCTCGGGGACCCCAGGAGAACAGTCAGGATCTTCTGTTCTTTCAGACAGCTGGTACATCTGGGCTGCCTTCTCCACTGCCAAGAACAGGCAGGAAAGCACACAGTGGCATCTGGCAGCTGGGCTCTGCCCACGCTGCCAAGGCATCCAAAGAGATTTCTAAGAAGCAAGCTCCCAGCCAGACGTCCTCAGGGATGCGCCAGAGCTCCCGTCCTCTCCTCTCCTTGGCTTTGGGGCCACCTTCCAGGAAGGGGATGGAGAAGCTGCAGAATGTCCAGGAGGGGAGCCCCAGGTAGGAAGGGCCTTGAGACAGTGGACATGAGCACCGAGTGCAGGAGATGCTGTGCTTAGCCTGGAGAGAAGGCTCGGGCCGGGCAGGAACTGGTCTTGGTCCATTTGGGCCCAGAGAGCAGAACCAAGGCTGGTGGGGGAGGAGGTGAGAGATTGCCGAGTGCCAAGAAGAACTTCCTTGTGTTTTCCCAAGTGGAAAGGTCCTTTTGGGGAGGGAGCGGGTCCCTGGCCACCGGGCCTCTTCTCTGCAGAATTGTTATTCCAGGCCTACGATCTGGGACTCTGGCACTTCCAACTTCAATCTCCCCTTGTCTGGCACCTAGCCCTGTGCTCCCGTGCTGGGTGACCTTGAGCAAATAACACCATCTCTCTGGGCCTCGTTCATTCTCCCCACCCACCAGATGCTGGAAATTCAGTTTTTCTGTCCTTTGTCCCTCCCACCAGCCCCTCACACCCTGCCCCATGCAGAAAGAAAACAAAAAGGGGACCCGGGATCAAACATGGCCGTCAAAGGCAATCGAGCTCCCCCCTTGGCTTTGACCAGAAAGGTACGCCTCACGCTGTGCATCTAGCTCACCGCCCCTGCCAGGACAGGGCAGCCTTCGTTCTCCCGGGCCTCTGGGAGAAGCTCAAGGCTGGTCGCTGCATGGATCGGGTTGGTAAGCCTCACGTCCCAGACGAGGAAACCAAGGCCACAGAGGAGGGGTGCCAAAGGCTACGAAGGCAGCAAGTCACCCAATGGCGCCCGTGCTCTCAGTTTCCCCGAGGATTCCTCCCGTGACACCGTGTCTCCCATCGTCCCTGGCCTCTCTTCTGGCGGGCCTCCCCTTTCTCAGTCTCACCCTCTGTCCCTCCGCCTGCCACCAGGCTTCTTTGTGACTCTGTTATCTGTCCCCCCATCTAGTGCTCTCAAAATCCCCCTCATCAGCCATAAACAAGGCCGTCTAGATTCTCTCCCGATTTCCCAAAGAACACGGTGGCTAGTGCCAAGGACAAACAATGCCAAGCACCGATCCCAGCACGCCAGAGCTTACAGGTCATCCAGTTTACCATGCCCATTTTATAGATGAGGAAGGGGAAGACAGGGACTTAGACCTAAACTTCTGCTCTGATTCTAGGATTTTGCCACTGTGCCATGCCTAAATTTCTAATGTTTTGGTTGCCCACGGTACACACTGCCAACCCATATCGAGCTAGCAGTCCACTAAGACCCTCAGATCCTTTTCAGAACGAATGTTATCGATGCATGCCGCCGCCTCCATTTTATACTGGTGGCACTGGTGTTCAGGACCTAAGTGCAAGACTTGACACGTCTGCCTCTTGAATTGTGTCCAGTTAGATCCGGCCCAATGTTCTGGTCTACCAAGGGTCCTGGTGCCCGTGAAGGCAGGCCTCCTTCCCAGATCCATACCGTCGGAACACTTGATACCTGTCCCGACATCCTTGATTAGGGCCCGGGCCAATCAGAGACCCCTGGGGCATTCCACCGGAGACTTTGTGCCCCGCTGACCCTCTGCCCCCACCACCTGCGAGCCTGAGTCCGTGTGGCCGCACTCTGGTCAGCCTCTGCTGCTCTACCGTCTGACGAGGAGGAGGAGGACGAGAGACCAATCCAGAGCCCGGCTGAAGCGTCACAAGCCGCCTCCGGAGCCTCTCCTAACGTAGGTGTCCTGTCCCGTGCTTGCCGCAGCCTGGCACGCATGAACAGTCCCCGAGGCATCCGCACTGGCTGCTCCCCAGGAAGCCTCGGCGCGCTCGCTCCCCTTCCTGGAAAGGGCACCCCCTCCATTGGGCTGGGGGGCCCTGGGCAGGCAGGGCTCTGGGGCGGCTCCTTCCTCCTCTTGGCAGCGCTGGGGGTCAGTGTGGGCACCAGAACTTCTGGGGAAGGGCGAGAATGTGATGTCGAGGCAGGCTGGCACGCGCACCCGCCGTCCTGTCACGGTCAGGCAGAGGAGACGAGAACGCAGGCAGGGAGCCCCCCTGCTCTCCACCTGGAGGGCCTCCGAGAGGCTACACAAGCTTGGCCTCTCCGACGCGCAGACGGCCAGGAATCGCCCACATCCCCCCCGTCCGGCTCCTCCTGAGCTTTCTTCTCAGGGAAGGTCAGCAGTGAATTGGGACGACCGAGCGGGCCGGACTCAGAGGACTGAGGGGAGGCCCAGCCTGGAAGAGAGTGGAGGCTTGAGGGAGGTCGTCGGGGGCTTGAGGAGAAGGACAGAAGGAGCCCGGCTGCTGGCTGCCTGAACTCCCCTCGGGTACCAGGAGGCTCTTTGCTGGGGGGGGGGGGAGGGGTGAAAGCTTCCCCTCTCCCGGCCTTCTAGACCAAGCTCTGTCCTCCCTGGCCTTGGGGGGCTCTCCCAGTCGGGGTCTCAGTTTGCTCCTCTGTAAAAACGAGGGGCCTGAAGTCCTGGTCACGTCACACAGGTTCCTGGCAGCTCACGGCTCTGAGGCTTGCCTTCCTCCATTAAGCAGAGCTCCCTCCCTTAGTCCCTGAATCCCCATCGTCCTCCCATCAGATGGGCACAGGCCTCCTTTGAAGGCCACGTGTGACTGGCCTCCCCTTTGAAGATGGCTGGCCGGAGGCCTCCACGGCATGGCATGCCCGGATTGTCCTCGGCCGTCTCCGAGTAGGGACAACGGAGCTGCCTCCTGGTGTGTGCCTTTCTCAGGGTTCCCCCATCTCTAGCCTCTCTAGTGCGTCTGCTCTAGCGTACGGCTCCGGCCCTGACATTCTGCCTCTCCCGCCGGACACCTGCTTCTTCATCAGTGTGGCCCACCTCAGGGGGAAGCTGCCGCCGCCCAAGATCTGCCTTAAGGTCCAGGGGACGCCCCCCCCCCCCAAGCCTTCTGATCACCAAGTCCGGCCTTTCCCCAACGACTCCCCCTCCTGGCCTGCTGGTCCCAACTCACAAAGCAAAACAAGTGGGAAAGCTATGGATTCTGCGTGGACCCTCCCCCCCTGCCCACAGCTGGAGTTTCTTTTACAACCCCCTCCCCTCCCCTCCCCTCCCCCTCCGGCCTGGAGCAGAAGCAGCCTCGCCATTTCTGGCTTTGGGAACGCTTTCGGCCCCTAGAATCTTTGTCACTGTCACCCCTTTTCTTCCTGGGCTTGGGGGCAGCGAGCCGGGGATGGGGATGGGCGGCACCTAAAGAGAAGCTGCCCCGGGAGGGGGGGAGCCGCCTGCTGCGGGTGCCAGAAGGGAGGCCCCTCGAACAGGGCGCGATGGACACGCCACAGGCAGGACCTCCGTGGAAGCCGAGAGCCTCACGGGGGGGGGGGGTGCCTCGAGGGCTCTGAGGGAGGGGGCTGAGCGGGGCCGCCCGGGGAAGGAGCTGCCCGCTGTCTCGGCCACGGAAACTGTCTCATGTCCAGCCAAGAAGCACAGGGCGAAGGGCCTGGGAGAAGCCGGTGGCTCTTCTGCTTACCCCGTAGAGAAACCGAGGCGCCGTGACGCGTGAGAGGGCCAAGGGGGGGCTCCGAGCTTTCTCCCCCCGCACAGGGAAAAGGAAGGGGCTCCCCACCCTCATTTAGGGGAAACCACACGTGCGCAGCGTCCAGACGACACGCTCGAGTCATCCTCAGCCCTTAGCAGAGGCCTTGGAACGGTCGGCACTCAATAGATGCTTTTTGGCCAAATATAAAATAATTTGAACTTGGCTGGAAGCTTGGTGTGACAATTGCTGAGGCGCTGGTGGTGCCACGAAGTCTTGGGAATCAGGAAGATGTGGGTTCCAATCCTTCCTGGAGCCCTTGTTAGCTCTGTGACCCTGTGCGAGATCCTTGACCTTCCAGAGCCTCAGTTTCCCCCTTTGTAAAAGAAGGTGGCTGGGCACCGTCTCTTCTTGCTGGGCATCCAGGATCCTATGAACTAAATGGGGAAGGTCAGGAAGGCTTTGTGTTGGAGATGGTGAGAGAAAAAGAGAACGTTCTAGGCAAAAGCCTAGAGGCAGGAGACAGAATATCACCTACAAGGGGTACAGGTTCGGCCAGCTTGTTTGGAATGTGAGGGCCCAAAGGAGAGCGATCTGCAGGAGCCTGGAAAGGAAGGCCGGGGGCAGACTGGGAAGGACTTCGAGTTTGCTTTGTGCAGGCGGCACCGGGAGCCCCCGAGGCTTCTTGAGCAAGGTCAGCACACTCTGGCAGAAGAGACAGCCGGTCAGAGTGGACCCTCCCGCCCAGAGGGAACGCGGGGCTCGGAGTGAAGTCGCCCCCGGCTCAGCCCTGCTGCATCGCTCTGTTCCGAGGCTCCTGTCAGCGGCTTGAAAAAAGCCGAGTCTAAAAATAGAGCCGTTTTAGACTTCAAGGAACAAACACGATCCTGTTCGTGATTCTCGGCGGCGGCGGGAGCAGCCGGGCGGGTGGCAGAGCTGCTGCCCGCCGTGCTCTGTCCTCTGGCCAGCACAGGGGTGGCTCTGGGCACCCCCAGACGGACAAGCCTGGAGCCCAGACGCTGCCCCCCTTCTGGACCTGCTGTGGGAGCTGGGGGGGTCTGAGAGCTGCCCCCCCATCATGAAGCAGCCGGCAGTGAACCTCTCGGGAGGGACGTGGCCTGCCCAGGCCGCCGCACCAGGAGGCCAGTCCTGGGTGAGGGGGGGCCGCGGCAGCGGGCAGAGAGGACACAGATGAGGGGCGCCTGCCCCGGGCTCAAAAGTCCTTTGGCCTGGCGCCATCGTGTTCGGGAAAGCTCGGGCAGTGCCCAGAACCCTCCCCCCCCAACTCTAAGTCAAGGAGCGCATCGGTGCAGGCCCCGAGCGCGGCCCGGGCACGTGGGATGCTTCGCCAGCCTCACGAGGCTCCCCCCACCCCAGGGAGAGCGTCCTGAGCCCCCTCCGGGACTGCCCGCCTGCCCAGCCATCCAGGGAGGGGAGGCACAGAGGCCAGGCGAGGTCTTCCATTCCCGGAAGGGGGTCCAGAGCGCGCTGCCCGGGCAAGAGGATGCCCGTGTGTCCTCGGTGCCCTTGCACTGCCCGGCTCGGGGCTGCTGCCCCATAGGCCGCCCCAGCAAGCCCAGGGAGCCCCCGTGGGGCGCCGGGAAGGGCTGGCGGCAGTGAGGGCTCCCCGGGGGGAGGCAGAGCTAAGGAGCGGCTCAGAGATCTCAGGCCAGTGGCGGGCCCGGGAGGAAGGCGCCCCCCTTCTCTGTAATGGCCAGCATGGGCTGTGAAGACTCCTCGACACCCACCGCCCTCCCACTGCCCCCCCCCAAGCTTTGAGGCCATTCAAGTGCACAGAGGAGGGGCTTTGGACGGTCAGGAACATCAAAGGATCTTAGCTACATGACTACGGCAAGTCATGCTGCCTCTGTTTCCTTATCCGTAACATAGGATGACGATCCTAACACCCACCTGATGGGCTCATGAAGGGACTAAGTGAGAGAAACTACAGCAAACCCTCTGCAGGCCTGGAAGGGCTGAGGCTCGAGCCCTGGGAGCCTGCCCTGAAGAGCAGATTCATCTCAGCCCGCCTACTGGCCAAGCCGGCCTCTGGGAGGCTGCAGGATTCCCATCTGTGTCTTCCCTCATCTACTTCCTTGGTATGGCCCCACTGTCACGTGGCCCAGGTTAGGCCACCCATTTGTGAAGGTGAGCAGTGTCCCGAGCTTTTGCTTTCCTTCGTACCCCACCACCTAGGACGGTGCCTGCCCCCGCGGGGGCTTCAGGGACTGCTTGGGAAGGGCCTGACTGGCACTACCCTCCGGGGCAGCTGTGGAGAGAGAGTGAGCCCCTTTCACCGGACTTCCGGTGCCTGGTCACAGTGGAAGGACCCCGCCCTGCCTTTCCCTCCCAGAGTTAGCAGGGCCAAGGCCGACGTTCGATAGGGCACAGTCTCAGCTTGGAGTCCTCCAGGCCAGTCTAGCTGGCTGCTCGGGGGCAAAGACTGACCAACTACAAATCCAATTAGAATGACGAGTTTAGCACAAAATCCTCCTGTTCGAGCAGTGCGCCCTACAGAGGAAGAGCCCGGAACCGAAGAACATCTGAATCAGAACGCTGGACCCCAGCAGCCACCCAAACCTAAATGGGAATTCCCAGCAGCACTTGCCTCTCTGGAGGTTCCTCAGCCTCTCCCTGCAGCCCTCCAGGGTGGAGGGGCCTCGTGAGGCAGCCCCTCCCACTCCGGGACAGCTGCTCAGACACCAAGCTGAACCCGGATTCTTGGCACCTCCTCGCCCAACACAGACTGTGCTGCACTGGGCAGCCCTTCAGATGCTGGAAGAGAGTTCTTTCACCCAATGCTCCTCAGGCAAAGGCTCGTGGTCCTGCCCTGCCTGGCTGCTCCTCTGGGCACTCTAGTTTGCCAGCCTCCTTCCCCTGATGGGTCCCTAGAGGGGACCACGGATGCAGAGCCGGCTCTGGGCACCTGCTTCCACCTCCAGGCTTGAGGGCTGAACAGGCCGACTCGGAACCTGCCATGGCCACGTTTCTCTCCTCTGAGCCTTCCTGAATGCTCCCTGAGTGCTGCCTCCACGGTGCTTGCCTTGGATCCGGAGAGAAAGCCCCTGTGGAGCAGCTCTTCGGGGAGAACACGAGAGAAGCACAAGAAGCCGTCAGTACTCAGACAGACGGCATCGCCGCTGCCTTCAGGGAGACCGAGGCTGGCGAGCCTCTCCTCCCAAGGGGTTCACGATCTGGCTGAGGAGAGGCAGACAGAGAGAGAGGAGCGACGTCCCTCTGGGGAAAGGACTGCAGGTGACATTAAAAGGAGACATTTGGGCTCCTCGAGTGTGACACTGAAGAGATGGAGGCGGCCTCTCGAAGCACGAATCCTCAGCCGGGGAGGAAGCATTTGAAGGGGGATGCCAGGAAGCTTTTAAGAAGGAAACGCCGGTGCCAGGATGAGAAGTTTCCAAGTGAGTGGGGAAAGGGAGGGCTGGCTGACAGGCGCCATGGAGATGCACTGAACCTGCCTGCGAGATTGTCAGAAACGTGGCCCGGGGGAGGCCAATGGAGGCCAAAAAGAAAAACTAGCCGGTGGCCTGGAGCACCTGGCAGTCCCTCAGGGAGTTTTACAGATGGGAAGCGGAGCCTGGGGGGTTGGGCGAGGGCCACCCAAGCCGTAAGGAGAAGATTCTTGGAGGTCCTCCCTCCCTCCCTCCCTCCCAGAGTCCACGATCCTATTCTTTTGGCTTTCTTTGTGTTAGTTGGGTTTTGGAGTCTGGATTCCAAATATCGCTTCACCACGTTTCTTTTCATTGCCTCGAGGGAGTCCTGGCCACCGGGCTGGCCACGTCAAGCCTTGCAGAACACCACAGCCTGAACCCGTGCCCTGTTCTTGTTCAGTGCACTCCTTCGGAACCAGGATGTTTGGGTACAGAATGTCACACACACACACACTCACACACACACACTCACATGCTCACTCACACACACTCACACGCTCACTCACACACACACTCACATGCTCACTCACACACACATGCTCACTCACACACACTCACACGCTCACTCACTCACACCCACACACACACACTCACACACACTCACACGCTCACTCACACACACACACACACAGACACGCACAGATGCTCTTTATAATTTAGGGCACTGCAGACTTGCCCTGCGGAAGATGAACGTTTCAATGTGGCCTTTGGAAGAAGCCCTCCCTAATTCAGTTGTTGAAGAGAGGGACTGTTAACAAGAATGAAAAATGAAGGGGGATGGATGGCGGCTTAATACAAGGCGACATTTCCTGATCACTGTCCATAAACAGAGTATTTGTTCTATTTGTGAGGTAGTGAGCCCTGTGGCAGCGTCGGTATTCAAGGAGGCTTGACCACCACGCGCCGAGCATGCACGTGTCATGTTTTGGGGAGGGGGTCACCCCGGCTAGGCAGCCCTCTCGCTTCGGAGAGCACCAGGACAGAAAAAGGGGAGAAATGGCTTTTCCTGGCCGTCCCCAGGACACTCTCTTGGAAGCAGAATGGGAAGGAAGAGGGTCATCTGGACAAAGACCCCTGCAGGCCTCTAATGAAGCACGGGAGGAAATGGGTGGCTGATATTGGCGAGCTCCTCCTTCCTCTCCTCCGTCTCTCCTGCCAGAGGAAGTTGAGGGATGGACGCTGGCCTGTGACAGCAGCCGCAGAGGCCACAGCTGGCTTTCGGGCACCGAGCATGCTGGGAAAATCAATAGCTCGGCGGCCCTGCTGCCATCTGTGCCGTTGCTGGAGCCGACGGGTTATTTATAGCAATGAGTCGGTGCATGAGCCAATATTTACCTGTCGGGGCTGTCACAATTTACAATCCGTCTGTGCCTTCAGCCAGCGCTCCGTGTCAATAACGGAATTTTCCACCATGGCAGCCACGGCTGCTTCCGGGCCGTCGCCATCGCCCCCCCCTCCCAGAGGATGGCCGACAAGCCCGCGCTGGCCTTCCCGCTGGGCTCGGGCCCTCCTGCACGTCCCCGAGATGGAGGCTCCCCTGCCCGAGGCCTTTGGGAGGCTCAGGCCCCCTGAAGCACATCCCTCCTCCTACAGAGCCGGGACAAGGCTGGAGGCGGCCTCCTACGGGCCTGCTGTCTCTCCGAGGCACGTGGGCACGGCGAGTCACGGCCACTGAGAGTGCGGAGGCGGGGCTGGCATCGGGCGGTGCCCCCGAGCAGCCACGCTCCAGGCCGATCCTGGCACCGAAAGCCCATTTTCAGACGAGGAGACGCAAATGGCCGACGGACACACGACAGTTGGAACAAGCCAGCGCGGGGGCTCTGGGAAGGCCGGCGCGCGCGGATGTTGTTGGGGAATCAGCGGTTGGATGCAGCTTTGGGACGCACGCAGGAACTCTCTTAGAGGAGGCACTCACGTGGCTGTGAAGGCCCCGACCCCGGGATGCCCGTCTGGGACGCCGCGCCCGTAAGGCGCCGACAAAGCCGGGAACTACGCCGGGCCCCAAGTGCGAGGGATTCTGCTTTAACGCCCGAGAAGAGGAGCACGAGGGCGTCCGAGAACCCGGGGAGGCTCTTCTGTCCTGGCGCGAGAACGAGAACGCCTCCAAGCGCAAGCAGGCGAGGCCCGGACGTGGAACTCGCAGCAAGCCGTCCCCAGAGGGCCGAGGCTGAGGCCGGCCTCCCTCGTCTCGGCAGCGAGGGCTTCGGCGCTTCCGTGTTCCAGGAGGACTGCACCGGGGGGGGGGGGGGGCGGGGGGTGTCCTTCCGGGAGGCGGCCATGGCACCCGGGGGCCGAGCGTGGCCGTTAGCGGCTGCCAGCCTGGGGCGCCTGGGCCTACGCGGGCCTTCCTCCGAGGGCTCCACGTCGGGCTGCGAGGCTGGAAGGCTCGTCTGCTTCTGTAGCCAGCGGGTAGACTGAGGGAGCAGAGGCCCTTCTGGGGTCCTGGCGGGCCCTTGTTTCTAGGGCGCCGACGCATTCTACTCTCTCCGGGAGCTTTCCGAAGGGTGGCCTAGCTGGTGGGCCTGCGACGGAGGCTGGGAGGCCCCCGGGACTCCTCACAGGACCGTGGACGGGCCCAGTGAGCGGCGCTGGTGCCGTGGGCCAGAAGGCTTATTCTCTGTTGCCGGAGGGCCATCGATGGCCAGCTCATGCACTTCTTTCTGGCTGACTCCCGAGGCTCAGGGCTAGAGGGGGGGCGGCCTTCCACGGAGCAGCAGATCGACGCCCAAAGTGACTTCTACGGGTTCGAGCTTCCCGGGAAGCCGTGCTTGCCCGGGGCAGTGGCCAAGCATCAGGGAGTCTTGGGTGCCCCAGCAGGGCAGGGCCCTGTGCAGCTCCTAAACCGTCTCTAGACCCCTCTCGGAAAGACCCAATCAACAGCCAAGACCAAGAAGCCTTCCTGCCTGCCTTAGAACCAACAGCAGGCATCAGCCCAAGGCTGAAGGGGCGAAGGGACTTGTCCAGGGTCTCCTAGCCAGGAAGTCTGTGAGGCAGAACCATCCAGTTCTAGAGGGATGTGGATGTGTGAGACGGAGAGGCCAGAACTGGACCTCGGCCGTCATCAGCACACAGACGGCTCTGGGTGAGGAAGCTGGTGCCCTTGTTGCCAGTTAGAGGTCTACAGAGTGGCTCCAAGGACTGACAAGTTCCTGGTGGTCCAGTATCGCACAGTCTAGGTGAGAAGTGGGACTTGAACACAGGTCCTGCTGCCTCTAAGGCTTTCATTCTCCATCACTGCACTGCTTTCATACAGAGAACTTCATATAATAGGTACACAGAGAGCGGTATCAGGCAGCCCTTGGAGACTCCAGCATTGCCACTCCTTCTCTGGCTCAGTCTAGGGCCATGTTGGTGAAGGCCTGGCACGCGTGCCCTGGTTGCTCCTTTCCCTCTCTCCATGTGCACCTGAGGACATTTTTCACCTGCCCTTCCCCTCTGTCCAGCAGCCTAATGCAGGCACTTCCTCTGTCCACTCTGGGCTCACAGGCAGCTGGAAGGGACCATTTGGCACGCGATCTCTAAAAGGTTCACTAATGCTGGTCTAGGGAATCCCTTTGGAGAACATCTCTTGTACTCAGTACAGCCAGTGAAGTATGAAAAGGAAACTTAAGCAAGATTTCAATGGACTTTAGGGGTTATGAAGGGGCAGTGAGGGGGCCCTACAAAGCAGAAAGCACTGCACCTGTGGTCAAGGTCTGAGTTCAAATCCAGCCTCAGACGCTCGCTGGCTCTGTCACCCTGGGCAGGTCATCTAATATCTATGTGTCCTTGCAACATAGGGTCACGATAGCTCCCCCTCCCAGGGTTGTTAGGAGGCTCTCCTGAGATCCCCGTTATAAAGGTCTTCGTGGCGTTATCGGAACGTCGGGTATGATTACTGACTATCAGTCATCCTTCAGAGGAGTCTTCAGGGAGTGCTCTCAGGAGTATGGACTGAGAAATGAAAGGGCCAGCCCATTGCACCCAGCCTCTTCACAGAAGAGAAGAGGGAGACCCGGAGCTGGAAGGTCCTAAAGGAGAGTCATCCTTGCTCACTTTCCTGTGGTCTTTCATGGTCTGCACATATTCGATCCTCAGTGACACACGGGGACTTCTATTGTTCCCCATCTTACAGACGAGGAGACTGAGGCCAAGCAAGGGTCCTCTGCTGGAACATGCCCAAGGTGGGACTCGAACCCAGGTCACCCTGACTTGGATCCAGGCTCTACTTGCTGAGCCACACTGCCTTCTACTTGGTAATCTCTTAGCGCCCCTCTCCAGCACCAGGAATGGGGTGGGAACCCAGGAGGGAGCAGCCACGAGCCACTTGTGGAAGCCCCGGTGGGGCGCAGCAGCCGGGCTGGGAGGGCAGGGAGCTCCGGGATGACACAGAGGGTCTGATCCAGCTGTGCGCCGCTGTACGTGATCAGTGCTGGGGAATGCTTGATGGAGGACGGCACCAGCCAGCAGTCCCGCGAGCCCGTTGGCTGCAGGCTGCCGAACAAGCGCACCAGCCTCTCATGAAGATTCCAGCAAGGACCAAATGCTCTCAATGTTGCGGGGAGATCGCTCGCCAATGACCGGATATTAGACATGCCCGGGAGAGCCTGGCCGACACTTCCCAAGTCCAGTAATTGGATTTGTTTCTGTCCCACAAACATTTATTAGACGCTGGTTGTATGCTAGGCCCCAGGAGGCCCTGGGGAGCGGCAGCAGCGGGCTCTCAAGGAGGGAGCATCGCCCGCCCTCATGGCACATCTTTCTGTCACAGCCACTCTCTGGGAGCCCGAGGGACACGGGCATTTGGCTGGCCTTGGAGTCCTGGAGGAGGGCCAGGAGAACCCAGACAGTCAAGGGAAGAGGGAGGAAAACGAGGTCGTTCTCTTCTCAAGACTGACAACAGGCATCTCCCAGGAAAGCCACCTTCCTGCTTCCTGCTTCCTGCTTCCTGCTTCTGGGCTAGAGGGCAGGACCCTGGAGAGCTCCGGGCCATGGGAGGGCTGAGCTGGGGAGGGCAGAGAGGTGGGTGGCAGCCCAGAGCCATGGTGGCCCAGCCATGGCAGGCAGAGTCAGGCAAAGGCCGTGGCCGTGTGCCCTTCCTGGCCACTCTAAAGAGCTGCCTCTTTCCACTGGCCGTCACACGGAGGGGCTGTAACCCGGGGAAGGTCGTGCAGCCGCAGCTGGACTCTTGGGGAGCAGGAAGGCACCATCACGAGGCGGACGTGGCAAGCCCGAAAGGCAGAGAAGCCATCGGGGGCACCATTTCGGCCCATGGGGGGGGGGGTCCTGCTGAATGCGGAGCAGAGAAAGCCCACACAGAGTCAGACTCCCGCACAATCCGCCCCACCACACTGCGGAGGCCGGAGAAGGCCTGCAGTGCTGCCGATCCCAGGGCCGAGCAGAAGGACCCCTCTGGGGTCCAGCTCAGCCTGAGAGCTTTGCAGACGACCTCCTGGCCGTGGAGCTCACCCGAAGGGCGCAGGAAGCAGCTGGCAGTCTCGGGATGCCCCCGTCCGGCCAGGCCCCAAGCAGAGCTGCCGCAGCACTGCCCAGGCTCTTCCCCATCTCCCATTTGGGAGGCAGGTGTTCGGGGGGCTGCGGCCCACTGCCTCGTGTCCTTCCACGGTTCACAGCTGCTTTCGTGTCTTCATTCATTAAAGAGCTTTGCCAGGCAGTGAGTCGCCTTCCATAGTCTGGTAATGAGAGACGGCACTTAATACACGCAGTGGAATCGGGCTTGATGGGGGCTGCGGCCACTCTGGGAGCCCTTCTCTGCAGCCTCAGAAGTGCAGGGGCCCAGGGTGCAAAGCTCCAAGAGAACAAGAAGAGGAAGGAAAAGTGTGTGCACGTCCGTTACGGGGAAGTCCTCAGACTTTTCTCCCCTTTCAATCGACTCCCTCCAGCACTCTTGGATGTGGGGCGCACTGGGGACCCAGGCTCTGTCCTCAGGGCGCTACATTCTCCTGGAAGGACACACCACGGACAGCTGAGCAGGGAGGGAGCACTTGAGCTGGGCCTTGAAGGAAGTTCCACCAACCCACAGAGGCGCCATCTTGGCAGCCACAGAGTGAATGGCGGGAGATCCCCTCTCGTTTCAGACAGAGAAGACGAGGCCCAGAGGGTGCCGTGAGAGGGCCTGGGCTGAGAGCTGGATCGGCACGGAGTCCTGCGGGGCTGGAAGAAGTGAGCGGCCCCGCCGGGGAAGACCTGCATGCACGGATGCAGCGGAGCGAGCAGAACCAGGAGCACGTGGTACGCAGCTGCGATCTCACGGGAAGAGGCAGTTCTGAAGGCCTGGATGAAGAGTGCCAGCCGGCTCCAGAGAAAGAAAGGACGGAGACGGAGTCAGGCTTTCCCCACTTTCTTCTGCCACATGGCTAATGGGGAACTCTATTTTGCACGTCTGCGCGTGTGGAATTTAGAGCAAATTGGCTGTCTTCCCGGGGGGACGGGGAGGAAGAGAGGGAGAGAATCCGGGACTCAAATAATAAAGAAAAACGTGAAAAGTCTTTTTACTTGTCATTTGAAACTATAAAATATCAAAATCATTAAAAAAGAACGAAGTTCCTTTGAACTCTGTAGTTCTGTGATCTTGACCCTTTTCGAGGCTCTCTTCCCAAGTCATTGGTTGAAAAGGTGTCTGACGGTAAAAATACCCCCAGGATGGATTGTTTAGACAGTGGAGACATGCCAGCCTCGTCCTGCCCCCACACTATGTATAGGATCATGAGGCTGAAGATCTTGAAGTGTTTACGTTGTCAACGGAAATCCCTTTGCTGCGTGAGATGTCTTAAAAGCATCTTCTGCTTCTCGGGCCTCTTTCAAGGCCGTCACCCCTCCAAGGAGGGTGAGCCCCATCCCAGGCTGGGCCACAGAACACCAGATGGGCCTCGATGAGGCTCAGAAAATATTTACTGAATGAAAGAAGCCCAACGGAATTCAGAGATGAAAAGGGCCTTTTGTTTCATTCCATTCACCTGGATCAAAGATTGGGAGCTTGAATGATCCAGAGAAGCCATCTGGTTCGACCCCCTCGTGGCCCACGTGAGGAACTCGAAGTCCAGAGAAGAGCTGCGATTTGAACTCGGGTCCTGACTCCAAGTCTTGACCCCTTTCGATGGCATCACCCTGTCTCCTAATGATCTATGGGAGGGCTCAGGCGAAGCTGCTTCCCCACCTCCAGTGACCCAGGACGCTTAACTCCAGTTTGGGCAGAGACTGATGGCACGCACCGCCAACGTCTGCTGGCTCGAGCTTTGGGCAGCGAGCAGTGATCTTGTCTGAGGCCAGCACAGCCCCACAGGGGCCATTTTGGCCTGTTCGGTAAGTAGTCACACAAGCAAGCGAGCCCCGTGTTCGGGGGTTCCTGCCCTCAAGAGCTTACGTTCTCTTGGGAGACACTGGACACGTGTGCGAGCACATCCAAGCCTGGAGGAGGGCGCCAGCCGCGGGGGCAGCAGGAAGAAGATGCCATTTTAGCCCAAGTCCTGGCGGACGTCAGGGAGGCTCAGACACAGAGGGAGGAGGAGGAGGCAGAAGCCTGAGCCCTGAAGGCTGAGGGAGTAAGCCGGCTACAGCCTGGAATCCCAGCAGGAACGGCGGGGCCAGCCAGCCCCTCGGGCCGCCTTGTCCATCACGCAGCTCAGCGGAGGTTCTGCTGGTGGGGGCTGCCCCGGGGCCAAGAGGATGCCCGGTGCGCCTTTGGGCACAAACAGGATGTGGATGGCCCGCCTGCCCTTCATCCCAACGGTCTGGACTTCCAGGGCCTCCAAGGCTTAATTTGCCCTGATCTCCGCCCTGGTCACCTGTGATTGCTCTGCACACCCATTCACAGAGCTCTGGGGGACCACTGGAGGCCCTTCTCACACTCCCAGACTGGTTTTGCCTTAAGTGACTTTAAAAGAAAAATGCCCGCCAAGAAGTCCCCTGCGGAGACTGGTCGAACGTTCTCGTCCGGATGCTGCCATTGGCACAAGCTCCTAAGAGGTATCCGATGCAGCTCTGGACGGGGACGGCCCTCACTGGTGCGGCTACTGCCTGGGGCAGCAAAGACACCCCCAAAGGGCGGGCAGCTGCCCCCCCGCCTCTAGACTCCCACGTGGGCCAACTGGCTGGAGAAAGGGAGGCAGGACAGGACAGGACAGGACAGGACAGCTGTGTTCCCGGGCGAGCAGGGCTGCCGGGAGAGGACTGGCCGCGCTCTCCCCGTCCCTGGTGGGAGAAGAAGCTGCAGAGACGGACTCCAAGTTCACGCGAGAGCACTCTCGGAGCCACGACAGCTATGGACAAACGGAACGAGCTGCCAGGCGGCCACCCACCCCCGGGGCCTTTGAGCCGAAGCCAGGCACGCCGTAGAGAGGGGCCGAGGGGCTCCTCGGTCTCTTCTCGGCGCGGCTCCAACGTCTGGCCCTTGAGATCAAGAGGTGGGAAAGAAACGAGCAGCAAATATTCTGACACTACAAGCGCAGAGGCCAGGAGGGGAGCATTCGAACTAGGGACCACTTTCGCTACCCCGCAGAGGGGACGGGCGAGGAAGAATGCTGGTGTCTACACCTGCCTCCTCTGGCAAGAGAGCTCAGACCACCCGAGGGAGGCAAGAGCGCATCAGGCAGCGAAGAGGGAGCCTCTTCCCCAGGGGAGATCCAGAGCCGGGAAGCCACGATCCAGGCCACAACCGCCTGGCCCACGGACACGGCGGCCCGCGTTGTCCTGCCCCGACGGCACTCTGGCTTTGTGCCTGGCCCCGAGAAGGGGCTTAGGGGATGCGCGTTGAGTGGCATGAGCGTGAAGTCCCTGACCGAGGCCGGGCTACAGACCAGCCGCTCCTCCTCTAGAGGGACTGCAGAAACGCACCGAGAAAGGCTTTAATCGCTGCCATTTCAGGGATTCGAGCAGTCAGAAGAGCTCTTTGAAGGTCGCCCAACACGCCAAGTCGTGCACGTCCCCCTCCTTGGCAGACTGCGGGCTCTGCCAGCGCGCGGGATGGAGCTGCTCTCGCCCCAGCTGGCGCAGCCCCGAGAGGCCGTCGAGGCCATCTGTGCCCGCGACTAAGCAGACCAGGAGCCGCCCAGCGCCCCGAGCGGCGAGACGAACATCTCAGCCGTGGGAGCTTCCCACCACGTTTATTTTAGGAGTCTGATGATCCCGCAGAGCTGTTCCCTTTGGATTCCGGCTCACATTTTGGGCATTTAAAAGTACTTCCCTGAGAAGGGACTCAGAGCTCCACCAGCTCCTGTTATCCGCAGGGCCCGTGACATCCCCCAGGGAGCCTCCTCTGGTCGAAGCGGCCGGCGAGCTGCTCCTGATAGAGAGCCTCTGCCTGCCTCTCCTCCTTCTACCCAAGAAGGCCCAGCTTTGTCACCACGGACAGCGACCGCGCCTCAGTCTAAGCACGTTCAACTCTTCCCTGCCAGGGTGACATTTTCCAAACACTCCTGAGGGTTCGCATGAACAAAAACATTCACTAGTTAAATAAACGGATGAAAATCACTGAGGGCACGTATTGATGGGAAAGTGAGAGAGAAAAAGAAATGAAAGGAAGAGGAAGAGCAGGGAGACAAAAGGGAGATATTATGATGGGGAAAAGTCAGAGGGACATGGCACGGTGGACAGTCACACGAGCTGGATTCCTGGCCATGCCACTTGGGAGCTGTGGGACCTTGGACAAGTCACTCAGTCTCCCTGGGCCTATTTGGGCCTTGGAACTCAACTTTGAGGTCCCTTCTAATTCCAGACCCATGTTTCCATGATCAGTGGTTCAAGAACACAACCATGAAGGCCCTCAGGGTACTGGTGTGAAAGGGCATACCTGTGGACAACTGAGTATGGGCCCAGTCATGCCACAGCTGTCTCTGCCCATTTACTTCTAGCTGCCCTTCCACAGCTAGTTCAGGGACGGCATCAATAGTGTGGAAGCCCAGCGTGGGCTCTGGGACCAGGGCTTCCTGGTCTCTCTGGTGCTTCTGACCTACCCTGGCTCTTTCTCTTCATATGCTCTGACACAGAATCCAGGAGCCATTTGGAAACTGAGAATGCTTCCATTCCCTCTCTATAGGGAAATGGCTGTGTGGTCCACTGCCATCCTTTGAGGGCTGAAGAAGCTGACTTTGTCCTAAGAGCCTAGCTAGAAACTGAGGTGTGGCAGCTAGCTACCAGGCCCAGTGCTCACATGTAGGGGCATGTCTGGAGCAAGCAGTGGGTATGCTCCTTTCATGACCCAAAGGAAGCCCTGTACGGAGCAGCTGGTCTTCACTGGTGGCAGGTGCTGGCACACAAGGTGGCAGAAGCAACATGGCCTTCCCTGACCTTCCTTCCCCCACACCTCATGGCACTCAGGACTCATGATCCATCCAGTCAGAGTCAGGACATATCTGTCCTGAAATAAGATGGAGCAGCAATCCTTTCTTCCCTCTACTTCCTAGAAAGTTTGATGAAGACATCCCCAAAGTTTATACCCCACTAATTCAAGACAAACTCTTCTAGGCTTCCTGCAAGAGTTATCCAATGGCTCACGTTTTCCTTCCTCTGTTGCCACAGAGGTCAAAGGCTCAGAATTATAGCCTCAACTGTCATCTTAAGAATGGCCAGGCACTGCCTTTTGATCCAGCCATAGCACTGCTGGGTTTGTACCCCAAAGAGATAATAAGGAAAAACATGTACAAATATGTACAAGAATATTCATAGCTGCGCTCTTTGTGGTGGCAAAAAACTGGAAAATGAGGGGATGCCCTTCGATTGGGGAATGGTAGTATCTGTTACTGAATACTATTGTGCTAAAAGGAACAATGAACTGGAGGGACTCCATGTGAACTGGAAAGACCTCCAGGAAGTGATGCAGAGTGAGAGGAGCAGAACCAGGAGAACATTGTACTTAGAGACTGATACATTGTGGCACAATCAAATGTAACTGACTTCTCTACTAGCAACAATGCAATGTGACCCAAGACAATTCAGAGGGACTTAGGAGAAAGAACACTGTCCACATCCAGAGGAAGAACTGTGGGAGCAGAAATGCAGAAGAAAAACACCTGCTTGATTACATGGGATGAGGGGATATGAATGGGGATGTAGACTCTAAGCAATCACCCTAATGCAAATATCAGTAATATGGAAATAGGTCTTGACCAATGACATGTGTAAAACTCAGTAGAATTATGCATCAGCTACAGGAGGGGATTGGAGGGAGGGGAGGGAAAGAACCTGAATCTTGGAACCATGGAAAAATATTCTAAGTTAATTAATTAAATAACCCCCCCCCAAGAATGGCCAGTTATGCACAAGGTAACTGTAACCCAAGTTGCTTCTTATCTTATCTGCCACACATTCCACATGTGGTATCAAGCAGTGATACTTGTGGATACTTGGCACAGCATCCAAACAATGACCCCTATAAATCCAGGTGTCACAGCTTGCCTACATTTAAAAAAATTACCCTTACCTTCTGTCTTAGAATGAATATTGTGTTTTGGTGCTGAGGTAGATTAGTGGAAAGGGTTAGGCAATGGGGGTGAAGTGACCTGCTCAGGTCCCACAGCTAGGAAGTATCTGAGGTCAGATCTGAACCCAGGACCTCCCATCTCTAGAAGCTCGAGAATGAGGAGCTATTCTAAGTCCTTCAGCTGTCACTACCATCTCCAGCCTGAATTTACTTTTCTTCTAAAATCTCCCCATTTCCCCAAGGAAAAATGAATGAGTGACCAAAATCCTCTAGCAATTCTGAGGCTGTTTGTGAAGCCCCTTTCTCCCAGGAAACACGAAGAGCTGAATAGTAGGTAACGATTTCTCCATGGAAGCTGCAATTTTGATGTCGCTGCCTTTGACATTTTTTGAAAAAGGATTTCAATTGCACATTTAAATGAATTTCAGAAATCCTCCCTCACACAGCCTAACCCAAAGGGCTGTGAGGTTCTCCAGGAGTCATGATCACTAACGGTCTAATGGAAGTCGCCCCCTTTAGACTGGTCAGAGGTGACAGCTGTGGTAGGGAAAGCGGGAGGGAGAGTCTGCAAAAGAACCCTTTCACAGTCCTAGTTTGATGATCCTGAATGAAATGAAGCTTTCTTAGCTAGGCTTGCCGAGATCCAGCTTCATGGCGGACAACGCTGGCATTTTCTCCAGCATCACCACATTATCTTAGGTATTTTCGTGGTTTCTATGAAGGCGGCATCTCATGGCAGCCAACACTCTTAGCGTGTCCTGGACCTTGCAAAGACCCTCCCAGCTTAGGCCCCTGCTTTCCAAGAAGAGAGCATTCATCCCACACGAGAAACAGGCCAAGTGCTCTTTGGAGGGTGGTTCTGGACAGAACAATAAGGCACCTTCTCCAAAGCCCTCTTGACAAGGATGTGTGCAAGGCTCCTCAGTGCTGTTCCCGTGCTTGGTGCCTTGAAGGCATGGACTAACTCCTCTCACTTCTTCGCCCAGACAGGAGGCTGAAAATATCGTTGTCTGTTCCCATGTAATATGTGGGTTGATCTGAGAGCCTGTGACTTCTTGTAGCGATGCCCAGGACACCTGCCTCTCCCTTGGGATTCTGGTCTCCTGTGTCTAAGAGGGTCCACTCGCACCCAGTAGCCTTCCTCCAGCAAGGGGTGCTGAGCCTTGTTTGTGCCTTGGGTCCTTTTGACAGGCTGGGGAATCCTGCGGACTTCTTGGATTTCTATCTTTAAAAACACTGGATTTCCCAACCATTCTGGAGGGCAATTTGGAACTATACCCAAAGGGAGATAAAAGACTGCCTGCCCTTTGATCCAGCCATAGCACTGCTGGGCTTGTACCCCAAAGAGATCATAAGGAAAAAGACTTGTACAAGAAATTCATAGCTGCGCTCTTTGTGGTGGCAAAAAATTGGAAAAGGAGGGGATGCCCTTCAATTGGGGAATGGCTGAACACATTGTGGTATATGTTGGTGGTGGAATACTATTGTGCTAAAAGGAGTAATAAACTGAAGGGATTCCATGTGAACTGGGACGACCCCCAGGAAGTGATGCAGAGTGAGAGGAGCAGAACCAGGAGAACATTGTACACAGACACTGACACACTGTGGTACAATCGAAGGTGATGGACTTCTCCATTAGTGACAATGCAATGTCCCAGAACAACTTGGAGGGATCTAAAAAACACTACCCACAAGCAGAGGACAAACTATGGGGGTAAAAACACCGAGGAAAAGCAACTCCTTGACTACAGGGGGGAAGCGGATATGACTTAGGAGAGACTCTAAATGAACATTCTAAAGCAAATACCAACAACATGGAAATGGGTTTGAATCAAGAACACAAGTGAAACCTAATGGAATTGTGCGTCGGCTATGGGGGGGGGGGGGGAGGAAAAGAAAATGATCTTAGTCTCCAATGAATAATGTTTTGAAATGACCAAATAAAATATTGTTTAAAAAAAAAAAGCACTGGATTTCTAAGAAAGCCACTTATACCCAAATGCCGTGGTCGACGCTGGCTGGTTCCCAGAGCCCAGATTGGGAGCCCCTGCGTGTGCTCAGCGTTTTGTGGCAGTATGGCTGCCAGGAGAACAGGACCAGATAGGCAGCCTCGTGGCCAGTCATTCCTCATCTCTGCCTCTTCTTTTCTTTTGGGGCCCGAGTGTCTGGAGACAGAAGTGGCGCCCAAGATTGGACTGTGGGCTGCCTGCAGTTTTAGAGGTTGCGGCGAGTCCTGCTCACCTCGGCCCTTGTTTCAAGCTCGATAATGCACGGCTTTCCATTCTTAGAGCCTCTTCCTTCCTTCTTAGAGGAAGTCGGGCAGGAGAGTGAGTACCGGGGAGCGTCACTGTCTAGGATCTCCTAGAATAATGCGAATGACACCAATAACGGCTCTATGGAGGTAGGACTCAAACAGGCCAAGCTTCTAGCTGGCATTACCAAAATCTGAGCTGACGAGCACTTGGGCTTCTTAAGGACGGGCTGTGCATGACTGACTTCAGTTCATTCCTCATCTGTCCTCGGCAGTGGATAGCTGCCTTCCAGGACATTGTCGGCTGTGGCTTGGAAGAGCAACGGAGAGCCGCTAGGAAGGGGCAAGCTCTTGGCCAGCAGAGCCACCCCAGAGGGGCCCGGGGAGTCTTGGGA
This sequence comes from Monodelphis domestica, assembly GCF_027887165.1. Taxonomy (NCBI): domain Eukaryota; kingdom Metazoa; phylum Chordata; class Mammalia; order Didelphimorphia; family Didelphidae; genus Monodelphis; species Monodelphis domestica. The sequence continues at coordinate 3,241,460 of NC_077233.1, forward strand.
CGTAGATCTCCCTTCCAGGACATCTAAAGATGGCCGGACTGCCTCAAGGGCCTCCAGTCCAATCCCCTCATGTAATGGAGAAGGAAATGGAGTCCAGACAGGGGAAGTCACTTCAGCAGAGCCATGGAGCTCCGTTTCTGAGATGGGAGTCTTTCTGACTCCCAGCCCAGCACCCTCCCTAGACGGGGCTTCTGCTCATAACACTGAAGAGCAAGTGAGTTGGGTCTGGCTGAAGCAGGCGCACGGATGGTGAGCAGTGGCGCGGCGTCCGTGGGAGGCTCTCGCTCAGGAAGACTCCGGGTGAGTGTGGGGGCCTCTGCCCTTGGCCGTGTCCTGCTCCCTACTTTTATCACCAGGCCGGGAAAGGCGTCCGTGTCGCGGCTCTCAGATTTGCTGATGACGGGAGCTGGGAAGGCGACAGACCTCGTAATCAAAGCGATCTTGACAGGCAGGAACACTGGGCTGAGTCGGAGAAGATGACGTGTAATAAGGATAAACAGAAAGTCCTACCCCCGAGTGAATCCAAGCAAAGAACCGGGGGCTGGTCATGGGCGCCAAACTCCGCGGGAGGCGCCTGGGAAACCACCGGCCCTACAGCCACTGCGGCTGGAGGATGCACTAGTGAAAGGCCTTGCGGGTGGGTGCTGGCGGGGGCGGCGGGGGGTGCTGAAGTTTTAGCCCCAGAATCTTGGAAGAGATGCAGCCGCTCCGATGAAGAGAGCACCCACCCTGTTCAAAGGACCTGTGCACAACGGGGCAACGGCGGTCCCTTCAGACCACCTCTAAGGGCTCGGGGTCAGATTTGGGCAGAAAAGTGGGTGAGCGTCCCGGAGGGCAACTGGACGGGGAAGGGTCTTGGGCCCATCTCGGACGAGGATTGATTGGAGGGACTGGAAATGCCTAGCTGCGGCCTGGGGGTCTCACGAAAGCTACGTCCAGGCGAACAGAAATAAGCCTGACATAGCACTTCCTCCCTCGGCCAGGACGGAGCAGAAGAAACGACTGGACGTGGAGCTGAGGACGAGGTGGGAATCTAAGCGTTGCTGCTTCCTGGCCGCCTGGCTTTGGCGAGGCCACCCCATCCTCCGGGGGGCCTCCTTTCTCGTCAACTGAATCCCTTGAACTCAAGGCTTTGGAAGGGCCGGGCGACCTTCGCCCTTGGGAGGCTCCGCGGTGGCAGTTTCAGAGACGGGGCTGAATGAGAACAAGCTTTCTGCCCATCGGAGCCGTCCCAAAGCGGGACGAGGCCAGGCAGCAGGATGCCCGCGGCTCTTCTGCTCAGGCACCCATCGAACTCAGAGGCCTCGAAGGCCCTTTCCAGCTCCGACGCGTGCCTACGGCGTCCCCTGTGAGCCCTGGCAGCGAGCCCTCCGAGGCTGGGCAAGGAGCGCGCGACCCTGCACTTACACAGCGATTCGGTCACCAGATTTCCGTGTCGCTGCTTCCCTTTGGGAGCCGACGTGCTTTATTTGACTCCGTGGAACACGGATTTCTGAGAAGGGGCTCCCCCCACCCGCGGAGGGAAGCGCGGTGCCACACACGAGGGTGAGCCGGCTGGAGGAGGAGCCCCCGGACCCTGGGTCGTCGGCCCTTCAGGCAAAGGACCTGAGCAGTCGTTGAGCCTGTCTTGCCAAACGTGGCCATTCACGGCCTCCTGCCCACGTGCTTTTACATTTCCCTGGTACCGGGCGGGAGCCACAGGTCAGAGCCAAGGTCGTTGATACGGGGATGCTGCTGCCGCATCGTCCCACCTTCTGGAAAGCTCGGCTAGAGAGGGGCATGCTGGGAGGCGCTCCCGGCCAGGGCCCTCCCTCCCTGCGGCCACGGCTTGAGCCGAAGTCTAAATGACGGCTGAATGGGACGCTTTGTTCATGGGGGTGCTGTGCTCTCGCCGGCACACAAGATCCATATCAGCGAGCTGAATTCATCTGCCGCTTTGCAGGCCTTGGAAATGGTAGATCGGGGACTGCCAGGACAGGAAAACGAGGGGGAGGCCAGAGGGAGCGACGGGGGCCTCGCCACGGGGTGCCCCGGCGTGGAAGCCTCGGCCGAGTCGCTTCGCTGCCCTGGCCCTCCTTTCCTTCCTCGGGGGCAAAGAGAAAAGACCAGCTGCTTCCAAGGACTGCAAAGTGCAGATGAATTCAGTTCTCTGATAGGAATCTCGCGTGCAGGCAAGAAAACCGCATCCCCATGAACCAAGCGTCCTGTGCCTCCGGCGTTTACACTTCGGGCTCAGCAGCCCGGCTTCGGCGGGCGGCCGTACGAGGCGGCTCTGCTCAAAGGGCCCAGAGACCGTGTGCAGCCTCCAGCTCCGGGGGAGTGTCGGGAGAGATCAAGAGGCTGCCTCCTGCCGATCCACCTCCCAGGCCCAGGAAGCCAGGGCACCGAGGGGCTACTATAGAAGTAGAGGCACTTCTTGGGGGGACCAGGGAAGGCAGCTCACAGCTTCCGAAGGCAATGCCAAAGCGCCTGACTACCACCCACGGGGAACAAACTAGAAAGCTCTGTGCCACGTCCCTCCACGCGCTGGGCATCACAACTGTGGCAAGCCAAAGGGCACCGAGAGTCACGGTGTCCGTAAGGAGGCTTTGGCCCGTTGGCAGCCAGCGATGCCTTCTGTGAAAGGGGGCACCAAAGAGAGCAGCCTGGAGACATGTGCCCAGTCGGACAGGTCGCAGAGGAAGAGCAAGGCATGGCCAAGCCATGAAAGACCCAGGGGCCTCGGGGACTTTGGGCACGGCCAAGACGCCTGCATAGCCCGAGGAGGCCAGCGTGGGTGCGGAGCAGAAGCAGTGGAGGTCCCAGACCCTTGGAAAGAACTAAGACACAATGGATTTTTAGACGGCATCAATAGTTACATTAATTTGAGGAAATCTTAGACCTCTCATCTTGGGGACTGGCAGCAGTCGTAGACTCCAAAGGGACGAGGTCTGAACCATGCTGCCTGAGTCATCCTGAGTCAGCTCGAGCCACCGATTCACTCATTCAAGCAAAACAGGAGAATTTAAAGATGAAAGGCAGCATCTTCTACAGGGGGAGAAACTCCGTGTACATTTAAGTGGGCATAAAAGCCACGGGGGTGGGGGTGGGGGGGAGAGAGAGAGAGAGAGAGAGACAGAGAGAGACAGAGAGAGACAGAGAGGGAGAGAGAGGGAGAGAGAGGAGAGAGACACAGAGAGAGAGTGTGTGTGAGAAAGAGAGAGACAGACAGACAGACAGGGCAGGAGATGGAATGGGAGAGAGACAGACAAAAACAGAGGTGGGAAGAGGGAGAAAGAGAGAGCCAGAGCCAGAAGGTGGGGGGGGGGGGAGATGGAGAGGAAGAGAGAGAAAGAAAACAAGGAAGGAGGGAAGAAGGGAAGGAAGAAAGGGCAGGGAGGAAGGAAGGGAGAGAAAGGAATGAAGGTAGGCAAGGAGGGAGAAGGGAGGAAGGAAAGGAGAAAGTCAGGGAGATCCTGACCTCATCGGCTCTGCCACAGCTTCTGAGGGGATGTACCAATTCACCTAAGGTGTGTCCCGACTCATCTTCTCTACTTTCTAGACCCAAATCTCAATTACCAGGCTTCCATGTGTGATGCCTCCCTCAATTGCTTTTTCCTTTTCTCTTTGTGTCCTGCGTGTTAGCAGAGGAGCTGCCTGAGAAATGCCTTTTCATTCATTCATTCATTCATTCATTCATTCATTCATTCAATTCCTTTACAAAGTGACATTATCCACCTTCCTGGTTTTCTAAAAATGAGCCAGCTTTGCTGAGGTCCTCGGCCTGGCCATTAGCTGAACTGACAAGGTGGAATCAAAGGGGCCGGCTGGGCTCAATCTCTGAGGCTGACTTACTGGGTTTATTCAAGAACTGATGGCCTATTCTCCAATTGGTAAATGGGCAAGGGATGTGAATAGGCAATTTTCAGTCAAAGAAATCAAAACTATTCATAAGCACATGAAAAAGTTCTCTAAATCTCTTATAATCAGAGAAATGCAAATCAAAACAACTCTGAGGTATCACCTCACACCTAGCAGATTGGCTAACATGACAGCAAAGGAAAGTAATGAATGCTGGAGGGAATGTGGCAAAGTCGGACATTAATGCATTGCTGGTGGAGCTGTGAATGGATCCAACCATTCTGGAGGGTAATTTGGAACTATGCCCAAAGGGCGCTAAAAGACTGTCTGCCCTTTGATCCAGCCACAGCACTGCTGGGTTTGTGCCCCAAAGAGATAATAAGGGAAAAGGTTTGTACAAGAATATTCATAGCTGTGCTCTTTGTGATGGCAAAAAATTGGAAAACAAGGGTGTGTCCCTCAATTGGGGAATGACTGAACAAACTGTGGTATATGATGGAATATTATTGTGCTGTAAGGAATAATAAAGTGGAGGAATTCCATGGAAACTGGAAGAACCTGCATCACAGGAAGTGATGCAGAGTGAAAGGAGCAGAACCAGGAGAACACTGTACAGAGAGTGATACATTGTAGCACAACTGAATGTAACTGACTTCTCTACTAGCAACAATACAATGTGACCCAGGACAATCCAGAGGGATCTATGAGAAAGAATGTATCCACATCCAGAGAAAGAACTGTGGGAGCAGAAACACAGAAGAAAAACAACTGCTTGAATACATGGGTCTAAGGGATAAGATTGGGGATATAGATTCTAAATGAACATCCCAGTGTAAACATCAACAACATGGAAATAGGTTCTGATCAAGGACACATGAAATAACCAATGAAATTGAATGTCAGCTACAGGAAGGATGGGGGAAGGGGAGGGAGGGAAATAATATGATTCTTATAACCAAGGAATAATGTTTGAAATTGACCAAATTAAAAAAAAAAAAGAATAAAAGCCAGACAACCTAAGTGTTCAGAGTACAACCTGAATATGCCAATCTGCTGGTGTATTTGGAAATTACTACAATCTAAAAGCTAAAGTTATCAATAAAACCTACTTTTTAAAAAGGGTATATATGAAAAGAATCGTAATAAATATCTGTCGAGTTGCTGACTAGAAAAAAAAAAGAACTGATGGCCTTTGAGCAAAGAAAGTGAGTGAGGTACCCGGACATCTCCAGTGACTGAGCTCATCAGAGTGGCTCCGCTTTGCTCGAGGATTACAGTGAGGCGAGGTGTTCTGTCCTTCAATGGGAGGCCGCTGAGCCCCAGGAGGGTTGGCAGAGGGAGGAGACTAGCCCTTGGGGAGGGGGGGTGCAACAAGACCCTGAAGTCACTGGGACGTGGGCTCGATTGGCTTTCGGAGACTATAAAGCAGGAAGTCTTTTCGTTCCAGAGATCCCAGCACTTAGCGCAGTTCCTGGGGCACAGGAAGAGCTCAACCTGAGCTTGTCCACTAGATAGCATAGAGAGAATGCTGCATCCAGAGACCCAAAGGCCTGGGTTCAGATTCCCCCTTTGCCACCAGCTAGCTCCGGTATTGTGGACCAGTCATCCCTAAGAGCTCTGAACCACCCCTTTCCCCTCTGTAAAATGGGGAGATAAGAAGAGCACTCGGCCTACTTGGTGACCTTATTTGGTTGGGAAGAGCCAATGAGATCACACACTTGTTTGCCTTCTGTCCAACTTTAAGGAGCTCCCTCCGTGCCGGTGGCTATTAGGAGTGTCGTGGAGGAGATTCACCTGGAAGCACTTCTTTAAAAAAAGTTTTTGTCATTCTCAGAAGAGGCTCCAGGGTCTGTGACAACGGAAGCTCCGGACAGGGAGGGATGGAGGGAGACAGAGAAGAGGCATTTCCAGACAACTGAGAAGGTCTAAGAAAGAGAACTGATGCTCAGTGAAGCAGGACCACGGGTCATCCCCGCCCCCAAAGCCGACGGACCACCCCCCTGACCACCCCTTAAACACACGCTCTCAATGCAGCCCTGGGTTGATCTACTTTTCTTGGTCATCATTGAGCTTATAGTTCTCTAAGACCCCTGGATCTTCTTCAGTCTGATCATTTTCATTTCTTTTTTACTATATTCTTAATGGTCAAGAAGCACAAGCATTTTAATACACAAAGAAAAGAAAGAGGACTGTCTCAAACTATAGACAGTGTGGGAGGGCATTGATATGGCTTTAAGATTTGCAGATATATTATCTTTTCTTCTTTGATCACTTTTGTTTCTACCTCATTGAGTTTTGTATATTTCTTTTCTTCTTTTTTATACCCTTATCTTCCATCTTAGAACCAATCCTGTGTATCAGTTCCAAGGCAGTGGAGTGACAAGGGTCAGGCAATGGGAGTTAAGTGACTTGCCCAGGGTCTCACAGCTAGGAAGTGTCTAAGGCCAGATTGGAATCCAAGACTTCCTGAGTCCAGGCCTGCCTCTCTCTCTACTGAGCCACTGAGCTGCTTCCTATATTTTTCTAAAAAAACTGTCCCTCCCAGAACTCTGTAGTTCTTGGGCAAAAGATCTTTTTTGGGACTCTTGTGCTGGTGAAGCTCATTATTTGACCCAAATTGCTGATGGCATTAAGCCCTATTCGGCACCCAGGGGTCTGACTTGGCCTTTCTAGATACCAGTGAGAATTCCAATCCGAGGCTTATGCTGGGCTTTGGTGCTGGTCCAACCCCTCTTTTGTAGCAGTTTTCCTGGGCTTGGAAGATTGTGGTCAATAGCTTGCCGTGGCTGATTGTGGGCCACTGTGAGGAAGAAGTGTGGCCCAGCTCGTTCCTTCCTCCCCGGGGCGGTCCCAGGGCAGGCTCCAGCTCAGAGCTCTGCCAGCCAGCCTAGCCAAAGGGCCGTGCCAGGCTGGAGGAAGGACATGGCCTCGCGGACTCTTTCCCAGTTCCCTGGTACTGGCGTTGGACAAACCCGCCCCCTCGGGATTTCAGCCTTCGTCCTGCTTTCCAGTCCTCGGGGAGGGCAGACGGGCTTTCCTCTAACCTGGCTTTGGTGGTGTTCTTTGGAATATGGCATTGAATTAGCTTGTCGTTATGACCAACGAATCCTGTCTGGCCAAAGGAATAATGGCTTGAGAGGCAAAGGCCAGCCTCAAGAACTTGTCAACTGCTTAAAAACAGAAACAGAAAGCGGGGCTGTCAGGAGGCCTGCAGAGATGGACTTTCCACAGAATAAGCCCCGAGTCTCGTGTTAACTGTGCTCTTCACTCGTGGCCGGACTAGAGCTGGGGAAATGGGTTTGGGTTTCAGGAGAGACCCTGCAGGCAAAGCTGGGACAGTGGATGGGAAAGAATGGAAGGTCCCTGCAGAAGAAGCTAAGTAGTTTGACTTAAAGATGCACAAGGGGGGAGCTGGGACCGGAGTTGTCACATCATCACTGTGGAGAACTCCCAGGGGAGGAACTCTGCCTCTGACCATCTTGGAGTGGCTCAAGCCCTGGATGGGAATCCAGCTCTGCTTGGCTCCAAGTGCAGCCCCCTCTCGCTGCGACTCCAGGCAGCCTCTCCCTGTATGAGCATGTCACCAACTATTGAGAACTCCATCCCCAAGACTCTAGACCCTCGAGAGGATGTGGCTTTCCACCATCTGCCCCTAAAACAGGCTCCCTGTGGCAGTAGGCTCCCAGCGAGTCTCTGCTGCGAATCTTCATTCTCTGCACTCTCCCTTCTGCCAGGCCCTGGTGCCATCTTTGCAAAGCTCCCTTCTGACCCCGGGCTTGTTACTTCCCTGAGAAAGAATCTCGAGTGGGCCACGATCCCCTTCATTTGGGGATGAGAGAGAGAGAACCCTTCCCACTTGGCCTCAGCCTCCCTGTCCAGATGTTCGCCATCTGAGTCCAGCTAAACTGTCCCCCCGGTCATTCCGGCCCCATCTCTGCGGCTTTGCTAACCATTGTGTCGCCTCCAGGCTGCCACTTCCTAGTTCATAGACTAAGAGTTACGGGGCAGGATGCAGACCGACCCCGCTCTAGCACCCTTTGCTGATGGCCTTCCGCTCTGGAGCCTCCGCTTCTCCTGTGGGAGAGCAGGGACCTGGCTGGCTAGAGTTAGAGGCCTTGCGCTGATGGGGGGGGGGGGGCACCAAAGATGCAGCGCCCTGGCCTCACTTCTCTCCTGGCAAAGGGGCATCGAGGAATCGGGAGGCTCTGACTGCAACCAAACAGCGTCTGGGAATTAGGCCCTGGAGTGATCCTAGCGGACAGCCATCTGGGTGGCGACCCCCGTGACAGCTCTGGTGCACCCCTGGGGGAGGGCTTCCCCAAAGGCAGGGGTCATCCAGGCAGTATCAGAAGGGAAGAGAAAGCCAGAGAGGCCAGGAAGGGGGGCTGCGATCAGCTTTGACAGTGGGAGCCAAACAAAACCGAGAGAGCTTTTCATGGCGGCCTCCCACGACAGAGGGCTGGTGGAACCTTACAATGCCATTAAGACGGACATCTAGCAGGACTGCAAAGCACCTGGGACTCCAAGAGTAAAGAGCAGGCCCAGAGACTCCAGGACACACACACTGTGACCATTTAGGAGGTGAATGAGGACGAATGCATGAAAAGGAGCTGGAATGAATGAATTTACATGTAAATAACCATTATCTTTCTAGGCCTTCATTAACATTCTATTTTTGAGGTGAACTAGCTGCTGGCTCTCCCTCACAAATGCCACTCTGCTCCTGGCTGCCAGATTTCTGCAGCTGCCCCCAGGACGGAACAGCCTCCCCACAGCCTCCCCGCTCGCTCCCTCTCCTCTGCTTCTTGGAATCTTTGCCTTCCTTCAGGACTCAGCTTGAGAGCCCGGCCTGCCCGGCATCAAAGTGCTGCTCAGCCTTCCTCGTCTCTCTTGGAGCCTCCTGGCTGGTCTGACCTGCCCCGGAGCTCAGTGGCTCCCCAGTGCCTCTTCTGGGTCTCCATCTGGAAAGGAGGCACCAAACCCTGCCCCACGGCCGGGTGTTCACCCTGTTGGCCCACTGTAGCCTCCTCTGGAAATCTCAGGCCGGCCGAGGAAACGTCCATCGGGCGTCTCCAGACGGGGGAACCAAAGGCCCTTAAGCCCAACGTGGCCCGAGCGGCACTCATTCTCTTCCACGCGTGTCCCCTCCTGCTGGGGACGCCCCCCAAGCTGTAAGTCAACAAACAGAGCTAAAGGCCGGCGCTGGGAGGACGGGAGAAACAGGGGCGGCCAATGACAACGAGGACGAGGCGTCGTGCATTGCCGGAGAGCGAGCGGAGTGGGCAGGTGCGCCCAGGTAGGCTCCTTCCAGCGGGCGTCACACTCAAAATAAGCCCCCAAAGCATGACCAGAAGCAGCCAAAGAGCCGTGAGGTGAAGCTGGAAACCGGAGAATGTCCCACAAGTGGGGACGAGGCAGGTCGGCTCTGCCACCTGCCAGGGCGCCGGAACGCCACGGAGATGTCGGCAGCCCCCAGGACAAAGGCTAGCTGGCCGTCTAATGCTTTCTGCAGACACAGAGACAGAGGATGGGGGGAGGGGAGTCTCAGGGTTAGATCCCCCACCCCCCGCCCCCGGACAGAGCAGATTCACCTGACCTAAGCGGCTGCTCCCATGGCCTCTCCTCAAAGCTCTGCAGGGTTTCTCGAGCCGCTCTTGGCAAGGGAAGGTGGACAGAGGACGCGGAGCCAAGGACACGGCTCTGCTCTTGCTGAAGCTGCTGGGGGCCTGGGGCTGAGCCTGGGACTAGGGTCACGGTCTGGTCACGGAGAAGTCGCCGGCCGCTTCTTTGGCTCGGGGCTGTGGCCCTTCTGCCAGAAGGTCTTTGGGAAGGACGATGAGCGTGTCCTGGCGAGCAGAGCCCTGGACAGAAGTCAGGAGACCCTGGGCAAGTCACTTGGCCCTGTTTGCCCGAGTGCCCTCGGCTGTGAGGAGCACCGGAAGGGGAAACCACTCCAGGATCCTTGCCAAGAACACCCCAAACGGGGTCCCAAAGAGCCGGACACGACCGAAAGGACTCGGGAACAAACTGAAACCGTCCCAGAAGCTTTCGGGGGCTCCCTGGGCTGGCCCCGTCTTGTCTCAATCTGGCCTTCTCCGGTGTCTTCGCGCCAGTGTAAGTGGGACCAGAAGGAGGACGTGCTCCCAGGCCGAGGCAGCCCCGCTGCCTGCACTCAAGCAGCTGATGAGGTGGATGCCTATTTGAGTCCTATTAAGTGATTCGGACTCGGGTCTGTCCTACCCAGGCCAGGCCGGCGACCCTCCTGTCTCCGGGCGGCTAAGAAGCCCTCGCCAGTTGGAATACAGAGACTGGATGCTTTCCTGGTTTACACCAAAGAGAATCCCCTTCGCTAGACCCGGGTTCCCACTGGGCCACCTGGGCAAAGTCATGGCGGCTCTGGGCCTCCGTTTCCTCATCCCTGAAGGGAGGGGGGACCCCTTCTGGCTCAAAGGTCACAACCTCGCGTGGAGCGTGGACAGGGCAGGTAGGCTTTCCCTAAGGCCAAATGGGAAATCGTGAGGGAAAAGCTCATTCAAGGCGTCTGGGTGTGAGCCCAGCCCTAGATTTGAGGCGACGGACCTTCCCCTGGTCAGTGTCCACCCCGCCCCGACCTCAGGAGGCTGCCGCGCGAACGTGGCCGGAATCCCCCGCCATGCACGCTTCTTCCCCTTCCCCCGTGGTGGGAAGCGAAGAGGTAAGACGGAGGTCGTGCCCGGCTCCGAGCATGGCCATCGGGGGCTTTCTGGCCCCTCCTGCCCTTCCTCCTTTGGCCCTCGAGGCTTGGGGACAGACCAGGCCAGAATCCACCCCCGATGGGAAGATGGAGACCGAGACAGCCTGACACTGGCCTTGAGCTTGGACTCAGCCCAACAATATCCTGTGCATCGAGAGGGGCAACTGGACAAACCGACTCCAGTTTCACAAGGGCGCCCCTTGCCAACCCTCGAGCCCAGGAAAGAGACGCGGAAGGCTGGTGTAAAGATCCACAGCTTCAGCCCAGGGCTTGGCGTCCTCACCGTCCGAGTTCAAAGACAAAAGAATGGCTGCTTCTAGACTCCTCCTTGAATCCCAGCCTGGACAGGGAACGTCCAGGGCCTGGTGCCCTGGGAAGCAGGGCTTTGCTGGAGATGGGCGCTACTGGCTGGTTGGCCAAGCAGCGATGGTGAGAGAAAAGGGAGACGGGCAGCTTTGCGACCCCCGGCATGACGGCTTCCTCTGGGAATTCATCGTCAGCATCCTTCCTGCTTGGTAAAGGTTAAAGTCTTGTCTCTTTCCTTACTCGATGGTGGGAGAAAAAGGGTGGAAGGAGGTGGGGCTGTCACTCCAACCAATTACTGGCAAAGGCTGGTGCCCCAAATGGGGGTGTGTTTAGTAACTCAAATTGTTGTGTTGAACTCAAATTAAATTAAGAGCTACAATTGCCACTTCCTCCTCTTAGGAGCTGGAACTTCCTGCACTGACAGTGAGAGGATGCCGGAGGCACAGCTCTGCTAGACCTCCGGCCCCTACCGGGGATGGGCGCCCCCCGACCCCACTCACCCCAGCCCCGGAGGCTCCTCGCAGTCTCCAAGCTCACCTCCCCAGAGGGAACCAAGAGCAGCTCCCCGACTTCCCCCACTCTTTCCACCTCTCTCCTTGCTTGGGGCCAAATGACAGCAGATCCTGAACCTCCTCCTCAGTTCCCATCAGCAGCCTAGCAGGGCCAGAAGCAGCCGTGGGCAGCCTGCGGGGCGGGCTTGGCGAGGCCGTATTCCTCTACGGGTGGACCCCGCAGGGTCTCGCTGAGCCACAAGTGAGCCCCCCGCGGGCGTCCTTCCCTGGCTGCCGGGGCCCTGAGTCATGCTGTCCCTCTGCTAGCCATGGGAAACAAAGAGCGCCGCGACCCAGGGGGCTGAACATGCAGAAGGGAAGCCGAGGCTGGAAGGGCTTGGCGAGGAGCGTCCCAGACGGCCACCCTCCACGCCCAGGGCCAGCGCTGACGCCGCTCCACCCCAAGGATGCCCCTGGCCAGTCGGGGGCTGGACCTGCGCCCGCCCGCTCTCCCTTCATTGTGATCCTTTCCCCCAGGAGTGCCCCAGAATTCTCTCTTTAGCGACAGGATTAACCCCCGGGGCGCTGAGCGAGCAGGCGCCCGGAGCCCCCCGCCTAACTTTGCACCCGGCTGGGCTGGGCTCCAGGGGAGGCGGGAGGAGAGGCTTGCACCCTGAGGGGCTTGCTGAGTGCTGGGGGGCACCTGGAAAGACCCAGCCCGTTTCCAAGAGGAGATTCGCCGGGCAGCTGGAGGGAGAAGAGGGGGGCCAGCGGCAGGGCAGATCCTGGCGATGACCCGCTCCTGCACGAGGCACGCGCTGCTGGCAGCTCCTGCCCGAGCCGAGTATTCTCGGCTCGGGCAGGGCATCCCATTGTCTCTCCTCATAAAGGGATGCTGATCTTCTTTGAAATGGAGCGAGCCCGGCCTCCTGGCACACACTAATCCCCTCGGGCTCGCTGGCATCCCATGCAGCAAGCAGCCAGGAATGCCTCCCCCTCCCCCAGGGAAGCTGCCAGGCAGCCCCCGGATCACGATGCCGACCAGGTCTGGGGCGCGCTCTCCCCTTGCGCCCCGGCCGGCTTCTCGGAGCACCGCCGGGACAAAGGCCCGGCTCCGTCGGGGCCACGACCCGGCCGGTGACCCGAGAGCCCGAGCTTCACTCACCGAGGTCCTGGAGGGCCATCGCTGCCACCGCGAGCCGGAGGGCCGGGAGCCGCCGCCGCCGCCGCCGGATGCAGGCGGCTAACGCTGTGCTGGGGGGGCGGAGGGTCCCCGGGGAAGCGCTTTACGGAGATCCGCTGTCCAGCGAGCCATGGGAGCGGAGCTCCGCCGCACACCTTGGCATGGCAGGCAGCTCGGGGCCAGAAGAATAATAAGCATGGGGCTTTGCTTATGTTGATAGTGCGAGAGCCCAAGGGTGCTCCGATTGGCAGGAGCCAAGGACAGAGCAGCCAATCCCAGGGAGCCTCCATTCCAGGGAAACTCCTGCCCGTTGATTTGGCATCTTCCTTCGGGGATGAGCTTTTCGAGGAAGGTCTCACAGGAAACAAAGCATCATTTAGTGGAGCGGCCGCGGCCGCAGCCTTTGCAGCCTCCCTCAGCAGCCTTCGTTCCGGAGAGCCACCTTTCCCGACCGAGAAGGGGAGGAAGAGCCGCAGAGGAAAGCGGCTGCCGATAGGCTGCAGAAAGAGTTCAAATCCGTGGCTTCCACCTTGTTGGGAGAAGAGGAGGGGAGAGCACCAGGCTCAGTAATTACGGATTCGGTCGCCATGGAAACCGACGGGATGCAGCGAGCTGGATTTGTGTAGAACAGCTGCTGCCAGACTCCTAATCAACCGCAATCTCGGTGCCTGCCCCCCCCCCCCCCCCCCCCGCCTGCCTCCCACCCCCTTCGCTGCTGGGATTTGATTGTGAGTTTGTTTTCTCCTTCTTTCTCTTGCCATCCGGTATTTCAAGCTCAGGCCCAGGCTGTTGCCCTGCTTCTCCCAGACCTGCAGTGCATCCATTTCTTGGGCGCTAACTTGGACCATCTGGCAGTGTGGACACGACACAAGCACGGGCGTGTACATCCCCCTCCTCCCCCCCCCCCCCCCCCCGTTCTGTAATTGCTACCCTGCGGCACGGCTGCAAAATGTCTTCAGATCTCTAACTCAGGGTCTGCAGGCCCAGCATTTGGATGGATCCGCCTCCCCCCCGGGGTTCCGAGGAGCCCCTGCAGAGCCCCCGTCCCTCCCTGTGCAGGGCTCCGAGGAGCCAAGGGAACCTGTGCGCCTTCACTGTGTGGCAGACCCCTCCCCCGGGTCCTCAGAGCAGGGGGGGGGCGCTGCTGGCCTCTTCCGTGGTAGCAGAGGAGCCTCACTGACAGCCCCAGAACGCCCTTCAGGCTTGCCATGCAGGGGAGCTGTTATATTGCTGGATCCTTGAGGAAGCCCTGGAAGATCGGCCGGACAGACCCTGCTCCGCCCATTGTACAGATGAGGAAAATGAGGCCCACAGAAGGGAGCGGACTTGTTCATGGTGGCACAGCTGGCAAATGCCAGGCCTGGATGCCAGCCATTGGGCATCCCGGTCTCTCCCTGCGCTCTCTGGCACAGGGTCTGACTGGGCGCTGGAGGGAGATATGAAGCCCCTTCGCCACGGAGGGCTGCCATCGTGCTCCGAGTCAGAGATTCAGCAGGAACCTCCCCCCACCCCAGGACGGAGATGCCCAACGAGTGTGGCGAGGGCCCAAGGCAGCCACGGCAGGCGCCGCCATCCTCTCCACTTTGGCCCCGACACTAACCGGGCCCCTCTCGGCCTCTTGGTGCCACCCTCAGGGGCCCGGAAGAGCAGCATTTGCCCGGATGCCAACCTTGCACGGCCTGCGGCCACCCGCCTCCTGGCCTGAACGAACAGAAGGCCCTTTGAGGGCCTCCAGGGGAGGCGGGGGAGGGGGCCAGCTCAAGGCCAGGAGAGAGGGGGCGCCCCGGAGGGGGAGGGCGGCAAACAGACGGGAGGGAGCCGGCGACTGGCTGAATGTGGGAGGCGAGGGAGAGGGAGAAATCAAAGCTAACTCTGCAGCTCTGACTGAGGGACTGGGAGGCTTCTCCGAGCGAGGGAGGGCTCGGGAGGAGAAATGGCGAGCTCCATTTGGGGACTTGTCAGGGGGGCGTCGAGCTCAAGTCGCCAGGAAGGAAGCTGCAAACGTGGGAAAGGAGCCGGAGATCTGGGCCCCGAGAGCCCCGGACGAGACCCTGGACAGCAGTGACGGGGAGGCCGCGAGGGTGGACGAGGGCTCGCCGCCGGGACAGACAAACGGACGGAGGATCCCTGAAGTCCTTCCTGGCTCTCCGACACTCAAAACAAGATCTTGGAAGGATCGCAGGGAAGCTTTGCAAAGGGACTTGGCCCAGGAATCGCTTGGGAAAACTAGGCCTGGCTGAGGACAGGAATCAAGGAGAGGGCCAGGGCAGGGAGAACCAACGTCCAGGGGGCCGTGTCCATGGGGGCATCTCGAGGGCCACTTCTTGGGAGGGGGAGGTCAGTGAGAGCTGACAGAGAGGGCCGAGAGGGAAGGGAGGTTTGCGGGCGACACGGGTAACCCCATCATGTCAGGAGGCTGAGGCAGAGGGAGCAGGAGAAGGTGAATGAGGAGGAGGGGATGATGGATGGAGACAAGAGGTGGAGGGTGGGCGAGCCAAGGCAAAGAAGAGGCCTGTCTCTCTCGAGTCAGGAGCACGGCACAAAGGAGAGAGCAAAGAACTGGGAGACTGAGGGAAAGGGTGCAGAAGTCGGCAGAGGAAGGCCAAAAGGAGGAATACTCTTCCCTTCACCGTGGCCTGCGGTCAGTCCTCAGGGGTGAGCTCGGCCTGCAAGGTCAGGCCAACACACGGCTTGGATGTCAGGGGAGGAAAGCTCTGTGGAATTTCCCAGGATGCCTTGAAGTTCAGACTCTACCTCACTTAACAACGAACTATTTAATTTAGCAACTTAACAATCAGGGAATGTTGGCCCAGTGTCTCCCCCGTGCCAGGCACTGGGGAAGTGGAGGCCGCAGCCCTGCTTACGGCGGGGCAGCCACCAGCAGACGAGGGCCACGCGGCGTCCTGGGCTCGGGAGACTCCAGAGTCAGTGCCAAAAGCAACATGAAAGGGGAGAGATTGTTCGCTTGTTCCCTGGAGGAGGGGGATGGAGGACGAAGGAGGAAGTGACAGCTCAGTGGAGCCCTAAAGGAAGAGGAGGAGGGCGAGAAGGGAGGAAACGGTGTGAGGGTGAGGGCTGGGCTGCAGGCGCACGTGCGGTCCGGTCCTGGGACGGCAGGATGGCCCTTGTTCCAGGGTGCAGGACGAGCCAAAGGAGGCTGGATCCCCCGGGGACGGCGCGAGTGTCCGGCAGATCTGTCCTAGAGGCCGAGGGGAGACTCCGAAGGCCAGAGCTGTATCTCGGGAAATCTGGGCAGTTACGGGGTGGGGAGGGGCAACACCTACTAGGCTAATGCAAAAGTCTGCATCACCAGGGTTCAATGAGTCAATCGACGAACAGGGCCGAAGTATCAAGTGTACGTCGTCGGCGATTGTGCCAGATGCCGGAGGTAGGAAACAAAAGCGAAAGATTCCCTGCCTTCGAGAAGCTGATGCTGCACCAGTGGAGATGGCCAGGAATGGCTGGGGGCCCGGTCAGAGAAGGGCCAGGGACGGGGTCACGAGGGAGGGCAAGATCGGCCCATCCCCCGGCTTCCAAACCTGGCTCCCTGGTAAGGTGGTGGCGGGCAGAAAAATGCAGGTTTGGCAAATTGAATTTGAGGGGATCTTGCGGGTGCCGACGTCCAAGGTCCAGACCACAAGCAAGTGGCGAGAGTCGCCAGGCAGCCCTCGGAGTCCCCCGGCAAAGAGGTGACAAGTGAAGGCCCGAGAGAGCCACTGATCTGAAACGCAGCTCGGTGCGGGTGAGCCGTCCCATGCCGCGAGGGCTCCCTTCTAATTCTGCCTCGTCTCTGACAAGGGCCAGTGAGCAGGCTCTAAGCCCACAACGGCTGGGAGCCCAAGTCATGCCGACAGACCATGGTCACCTGTGCAGGGACCGAGGTCAAATCAGGCCCAACCTGGGCACCAAAATGCCAAACCACAAGACCAAACACGGCTCCTAGAGCCGAACGTCCTCCGCCACTGAGCCGATGGCTCGCCGCCCTTCCACACGGAACAGAAAAGGCAACCATTACCTTCTCCTTCACATGCGGGAATCCATGAGCTCCCAGGAACGGCCACAGCTTCGGGACACCTCCCCATCCCGAGTAATTGTCATGCCTGCTCACTTCTGCAGAGCATCTCCCCAGAGGGGCACAGGCCATATTCTGGGCATAGCCTTCCCGAGCTCGGATCGCCCATCCATCATGCCTTGTTTCCACGGCACCACCTCTTCCTGCTCTTCCTGAGAAGCGAGCCAGCAGCGGAATCGGCTCATCCCTGGAGTTGCAGATCAAATGAGGCGATCTGCGCCATTCCCCATGCCAAAACAGCTATCAATATTTCATGTGAGTGTAAATATTTATTGAATTGGATTAAATGCACACCGCTCCCTTCCTCTTTCTGGAACAACCAAGTTTCCCTGGCACGCTCTGGGAGAGAAGCAATTTCAGACAAGTCTGGAGGGGTCCGTCACCATTTCTCCATCTCCCAGGCCCAGGCGTCACTGTGACAGGAACAATGACAGAAGAGGGCGAGCCCAGACCAGGGCAGGAACAGGAGGGTCGGGTCCAAAGAGGCTGCCAGGGCCATGGATAGGAGGTTCGGATATGCTACTAATGAGGGAATTAGTCAATCAAGCAACACAAATTTATTAAGAGCCAACAAGTGTCAGGCATTCTGCTAGCTTAAAGAGGGAAGTGAAACAGCCCGTGTCCTCAGGGTTACGATCCACTGGTGGGCATCTACTGTATACAGTATCTGTGTAGTTATCTAGATCTACTGATCTAGAAAGCTATAGCATTATATATGGATGTAAAGTATAAACACATACATGTGTATATAGGCCAGTTTATCTCTGTCTTTATTTGTCTCTCCAACTATCTATCCATGCATCTATCCATCTATCTATCTATCTCTCTATCTATCTATCTAATATCTATCCATCCATCCATCCATCTATCTATCTAATATCTATCCATCTATCCACCCATCCGTCCATCATCCATCTATCCACCCATCCGTCCATCATCCATCTATCCATCCATCCATCCATCTATCTATCTATCTATCTATCTATCCATCCATCTATCTATCATCTATCTATCTATCTAATATCTATCTATCCATCCATCCATCCATCCATCCATCCATCCATCTATCTTTCTGTATCTATGTCTATCTATCCATCTATCCATGTATCTATGTATCTTTCTATCTATGTATGTATGTATCTATCCATCAATCTGTGTGTGTGTGTGTGTGTGCACGCAGTCTCTTCTCCAGTCACAGAAGGCAAAAGAGGATGACAGAGGTAATGAGTCTCAACGTGTTATCAATGCGTTATTACCCATTCATAACCTCTCTGATGCAATTAAAGCTCAATAATGCACCATGCCTCTGAGGGCCATTAAAAGACTAAGTTGCAGGGGGAAGCCAGGTAACTCAGTGGATAGAGAGCCAGGCCTGAAGATGGGAGGTTCTGGGTTCAAGTCTGGCCTCAGACACTTCCCTTCCCTAACCCATACCACTTTACAAACTTCAAACCAATGCACAGAATTGATTCTAAGATGGATGACAAGGTGCTTTTTGTTTGTTTGTTTGGGTTTTTTTAAAGGCTAAGTTGCTGGTTCTGCAGAGAGTTTAGGCTGGGAATCTAGCTGGAGAAAAAAAAACCTGGACCCTGAGAGAAAATACTCTTATTAGGGTTAGAGGGGTGGGAGTGGTAGGGGTTGGGTGGGTATCTCTTTCACCTCTTTCCCATCCTCAATTGCCATGTTAACTTTAAATGGGGCTCTGGAAAAGCAGGAGGTCTTAAATCTCATAGGGATGTCCACTTTTTTTTAAGATTTGAAATTTTTTATTTAATTAAGAGTATTATTCCATGGTTACATGATTCATGTTCTTTCCCTCTCCTCCCCACCCCCCCCATACCCAAAGAGCAATTCCACTTGGTTTAACACGTGTCATTGGTCAAGACCTATTTCCATATTATTAATATTTGCCTTAGGGTGATTGCTTAGAGTCTACATCCTCAATCATATCCCCCTTGACCCATGTGATCAAGCAGTTGTTTTTCTTCTCTTGTTTCTGCCCCCACAGTTCTTTCTCTGGATGTGGATACTTTCTTTCTCATAAGTCCCTCAGGATTGTCCTGGGTCATTGCATTGCTGTTAATAGCAAAGTCAGTTACATTTGACTGTACTACAATGTATCTGTCTGTACAATGTTCTCCTGGTTCTGCTCCTTTCAATCTGCATCAGTTCCTGAAGGTCTTTCCAGTTCACATGGAATCCCTCCAGCTCATTATTCCTTTGAGCACAGTAGTATTCTATCTCCAACAGATACCACAATGTGTCAGCCATTCCCCAATCAAAGGGAGGAATGCCCACTC
Source organism: Monodelphis domestica (assembly GCF_027887165.1). Taxonomy (NCBI): domain Eukaryota; kingdom Metazoa; phylum Chordata; class Mammalia; order Didelphimorphia; family Didelphidae; genus Monodelphis; species Monodelphis domestica. The sequence goes on from NC_077233.1 coordinate 3,260,385, forward strand.
CTGACAAACATGGTTACAGAGAGATGGTCAAATGAGGGAAGATGCAGCTTCTGAGATTAAGACATGCAAAAGAACAATGAGGCCAACTTTCTACTTAAGAGTGAGCTAATCCAGACAACAGAGAGTAAAACTGCAGGGCTGAACAGAGATCTTACACCCAGGGACTAGGCTCGGAATGACTCCATGAGCAGAGAAACAATGACAGCCTTCAGCACTCAAATTGAGAGTTGCCCTGGCCAAGAGTCCCCTCCATGGGTGCCTGTGATCTCCATATTAGGTGTACTTTTCTGAGAGATGCTGTCTATATCTTTGGAAGAGTGTACCCCAGAATTCTGGAGAGGGGTTTTATTCTGCAGCTAATGTCCTTTGTGATGGGAGTAAATGCCTTTTTAAGACAGTCTTGCCTCCTGGCATGACTTAAGAAGAAGCACATTGAGAGACTCAAGAATTATAGTTTTGGAAGTGAGGACTGGTAGTTAACCCTCTGAGGCCTGAGGGAGTAGCCATCCTTTGGGGACCCAAACCAGAAGAATAAAAGCAAGTTGGAGTGATGTGGGAGGAGAGAGAAATCTCCTCCTCTCCTCCACCAGATCATTCCTTCTCAGAGAATTTCTTTTTCCTCTGGAGAGGAATTCCTGGCCTGGGCTGCCTATGAAGCCAGCAGCTCAGTCTTTTAACTGTCCTTGGAAGAGTGTCTGACTTTCTGCTATTTAAGGGCCAAGTTTCCTTTAATAATAACGGAGAAAATTGTTCACACCTTATAAAAGGATCACCAGGTCATGTTTGCCCATTAACATCTCATTATTGCTGTTATTTGTGCTTTGATTTCTGTAACTACAACTATGACAACCACAGTGTGAGGGTGACCAATAAACACAAGGTAACTCAGAGCAGAGGCGTTATTTTGGGGTGAAGGTGGTGGTGGTGGACGGGAAAAGTTGCATGTAGGAGGCACTGTGGGCTGAGACTCAAAGGAAACGGGGGATTTCCAAGAGATCAAAGTGAGGAAGGAGAGCATCCTAGGCATGGGGACAGCCAGCCTGTGCAAAGGAAGAGAGGAAGAAGAGAGGAGAACTATTGGGCAGGAGGATCAGCTGGGAGAAACGAAGTGTGATGGGTGAGAAACCTGGAGTTCTAGTCCAGACAAGAGGCGGTTAGGGCTTCAACTCAGGTGGCAGCCATAAGAGTGGACGGACAGAGACAGATAGAGAGGAGAGAGAGAAGATTGAGTCTGTAAAGGTGTGGGGTTCAGCGTGACGCCGAGGCTGTGGTCTAGAAAACAGGGAAGGCTGGAAGAGGGAAGGGGGAAAATGAGGAATTTTCTTATGGACTTGCCAAGTTTGGGGTGCCCATGGGAAATCCAGGGGTCACCCGGAGATGTGCCAGTGGAACCCAGAGGAGAGAGAGGGGCTGGGGTTTGACCTGGGAGGTGGCTGCAAAGAGAACTGAAGAGCTGCCCTACTGGGAGCAGCTGATTCTCCACCATTCTCAGACCTCAGGGCCTCGCCTATTGAGGGTGTCCTGGGAAGTGTCTGAAGTTTAGGACGTAAATTCCTTATTCTTGCTCTTAATCCAGATTTATTAGCAGCCCCTCAAGGTAATTTCTTACAACTGCCTTTCCTCTGCTCTCAGTGGCAGGGAGCCACGAAACGGGACCCGGAGCTCCCTGACAAACGTTTGCTGGTGACAAGCGACGCCGATCTGTCACAGCTGACAGCTAACATGGCCCTCGCTCCCTCCCCAGTCACTGAATACATGCAAAACTTCAGTGTCTGCTCTAAATGCGCTGCTCGGGACCTCCACCAGGCAGGGGTGGGCCTTGTATTAACGTTGGAGTCGTTCCTAAACCGGCCACCTACATACAAGCAAGGCACCCACTTGTTGGAGCGCGGAGCCAGAGGAATATAAAAGGAGGAGAAAATTCTGAGGCAAAACAAGAAAAAAGCCTCTCGAGGAAAACGACTCCAACAGACCTATTTAACAGAACGCTGATGCCAAATCCAGGAAATGCACAGAAAGGCAAACAAGAACCCCGATTGGAACCATTTCCGAAAGAAGCTCCAGTCCACTGCCATTTAGAAGGAGAGCAAAGGACCCAGCAACGTCCTCAGCCGGCAAACACTGGCCCTCCTTCCCAGGGGACATGGCGACCCAGGACAGCGTGGTTTGGAACAGAAGCTTGTCTGTCAACTAATATACACGCGGGAGGAAGCAAAGGAGGGGAAACGGTGAAAGAAGTCTTTGAAGGAGGCTCAGCTTAAATCGCCTCAGCAGTGGTAAAGGACGGAAGACGAAGGAGGCCAGCAAAGCCTGGAAAAGACCTGAAGGGTTTTGCCACCAGCTTTTCATGAGGAAGGAGAGGGAAGCGGGCTCAGCTTTGGAGGGGGAAGAAAAACACAGTCGGCACTCCGAGGAGTGCCGCAGACTCAGTGCTCCAAAATCACAGTCAGTGACAGCCAGTACTCCTCATTCTCAGAAAAATCACAGGAAGAAATAAGGCCCATAGGAAAAAGGACCCGAGTCATAAATCTGTAGGAAGAAGGACCCGAGGTCGGGGGCTTAAGTGGTGGCTCTGCTAAGTATTTCCTGAGTGATTGGTTTCTGGATGGGTGCTTAATCTCTCCTGGCCTCATCTGTTTCAACTGTAAAATGGGTGAGGTTGGACTGGATGACCCGCCAAGGTGCCATTTGCTTCTAAAGGGGTGATCCCATAAAATATGAAATTCTCTTCTCAAGGAGTGTTTCCTCACTTAAACGATGTAAATGTTTTGTCTCAGACCTCAGAATTGAAGGAGTTCCTATCTGTAAAGTGCTCAGCACAGTGTCTGGCACACAGCAGGCATTCTATAAATGCTTATTGCCTCCCCTTCCTTCCTCCCTATGCTTAAGAGATGATAAAAGATGAGAAAGGAGGGGTGGTGGAAAAATGGGCACACTCATGCATTATTGGTGGAGTGGCCCAGTGGTCCAGTCTCCTTGGAAAGGGAGTTTGGAATTATGTGAAGACACTGACTGAAATGGCCAGACCCTCTGGATCCCAAGAGCCTTTGGCGAGGTGCAGATGCCAAAATATTTTTAGAAGCCTTTTTTATGGAAGCTAAAACTGGCAACAACATTGGAGCCTGATGTGTAGGGAAACCGATCCTTGCCTCTGAAGGTAAGCTATTACGGTGCCTGTGAAGAATGTGGAGAGACATGACGGGCTTTCAGGAACCCGGGCTGATGAAGAAAGTAGAGCCAGGATAAATCGCGCCCCAGGGTCTGGGACCAACCATGGGCCTGGAAAGGAGGACGACAGCAAAAGCTCAACTGTAGCCGGAGGTTATGGGATGGTCCTGACCCACGGCGGCCCCGAGAAGGGCTAAGACGGTGAGGCTCGTGTGCTGCTTCCTGGCAGAGGCCAGAGGAACCCGGAGCCTGATCAGAGGCTCTCGGGAGCCCGCATTGCTCTCTCCCTCTTCCTCATACAGGCCGGCTCCGGGAAGGGTGGGAAGGAGGGATGCATCAGGAAGGGGAGGGGACGCACAATCAAGATCTGAAGGCGATCAGAGTTGGGAACGATAAGCTTTACCAGTTCTGGAATTCATAAGATCACGGAGGTGAAGTAGGAAGGGCCCCAACACAGGAGGAAACGGAGGTCTGCGGAAGGGAAGATGCCCAAAGTCACACAGCTGTGGGGTGGAGAGCAAAGGCAGGAAGCAGTCCCACGAGCTCTGAGGGCCCTGCCGTTCACTCACTCTGGAGGGTGACCGTAGCGCACGCACACACACACACACAAGAGTACACACACGTGTGCGCCTGTGCAACTAGCAGCTGCCCTGGCAACTGGAGTTAGTGTTTGCTTTCTGGTTCAACAAGTGCCTGCTTGGCCCCTGGGTGACTTTTGACCTGCCTGTCTCCACAGGGTGAAGAGGAAGAGTCACGGGGTCTAGAAATGGCTGGGGTGGGGACTGGGCAGAGGGAACCCCCACTCGTGCTGAGAGAATGGCAGCAATACTGATGGAGAGTCTCCTCTCAGGCAGGGTAAGGGGAACTGCCTGCCAGGTTTGGAGGAAGACCCCGTCCTTTCCCATCCTGGCCAGTCTGTCAGTTCCTGTCTCCAGGGAGTTTTGGGGAGGCCCGTGTATGCTGGGTTTGGGGGTGCATCATGTATGTAGAGGGGGACCAAGGAAGGGCTGAGGATGTTTGTTAAGTAGGAAAGAGGCCCCCAGAATGGTGCCATCTTTATCTCCTTGAACCCAGTGCCTCTCAGGGCCTGGTACACTGGGGGCACTTGGCAAAGGTCACTGTTGGAAGGGGATCAGCTCTCCTTCTCCTCCCCAGGGTGCCCAGGAAGCTGCCAGGCTGTAGAGGGGTGTTCCTGGGAGGAAGCTTTCCAAGATCCACAGATCTTCCGAGTCCTCTCCTCTTGGCCAGGGTGCTGAGGCCTCCCCATTCCAAGTCAGGGAAAGGACCCGCTTCAGAAGGCAAGGGGGGCTGGGTACAATGGTCAAGGCATCTCCTGCCTCAGACGCTCCTCTTTGAGCCTCCTGGAGCCACAGCTTTAGGCTACAGGGGACTTGGGCAGTATCTGGGCCAAACCTCTCATCTCATTTTGTCAATGAAGGAGGAGGATGTGTCCAATGGGGCACAGGGACTGAGGGGCTGAGTGGCATGTGTACAGTTGAAAATCTGTTACCCTAAAAAAAAGAACTACATTTCCCAGAAGCCCACTGACTTCCTATCATTTCAAACTTCCTGTAGACAGGGGATATTAGGCGGGGACATGAAAGGTCCTGCCCTTTTTTGGCCCCGTTGGCCAGCTTGGTGGCGGTGGTAAGCTAAGCGCGGGGATTTTAAATGGGTTGATCAGCCATGGGCACATGGTCTTTATTCTGTATCCCTTTTATTCCTTTATTTCTAATGATCATTAGTAATTATTGAGATTTAATTTTAACTTTTACAGATGGGACGCTTTCTACTAGAAAAGGCTGCCTCGTTGGGCCTCTGTTTCCCCACTTATAAAATGAGGGCCTTGAACAAGATGGTCTCTACAGTCCTTCCACTCTATATCGAAGACCCTGGAAGGCCAGGGCTTCATTTCATGAGAAGAGACCAGAGCAGTTTCAAAACTAAAGGCACTTAGGAAATGGCCACATTTAAGGGATAAGGAAACGGAGGCCCCAGGAAATGACATGAAGCCAAGAGCAGGGCCGGCCCCTGAACTCCGGGCTCCTGGCTCCAAGCCCAACATCTGTGGCTCCTAATCTGCCGCCCATTTCGCAGAGTCTATCATTCCCTAGTTCGTTGGGATAGAAATCTTTCCTTTGAGTCAGTGAAGACTCTCCTATATTGAAGTCTATCTACACCCTGAAAGCTCTCTTCCCAACTGCCTCCCTCACTCCTGATTTACATTTTAATTTAAGAGCTTAAATCTCATTAATACTTGAAGGATCACAGATGTCACGAGTGCGGGTCCTTCCTACCTCTCATTAAGCCCCGCTTATACTGAAGGGGATGATTTACACTTAATTTGGACCTACCACAAAGGAACAGCAATTCGGGTCATCTTTGTTGGGTAAAGATTCAGGTGGGAAGCCCCTCCCCGCGTGTGGAGAGCACCAGAAGGGCCTGGGAGCGACCAGAGGCCCGGAGGGCAGCCGGCCCAAAGCATCACCAACTGTCCATGGTGCCCAGAAAGGCTCTGGTCTTGGTGGAAGAGAAGCAATGAGTCTGCAGAGATTGAAGACAAGTAAAAAGGAGAAATGCTAGAGGCAGCCTAGTGCTTGGAGCTAGGAAGATCTGGGTTCAAATCCTGCCTCAGACCTATACTAGTAGTGAGATCCCTCTCTGGGCTGCGATAAGATGGAAATAACGACAATTCCTACAGTATGTCCAGCACAGGGTGAATGTGAAGATGAAGTGAGATCAATCATTCAACCAGCACTCATTAAGCACCTTCTGTATGCCAAACACAAAGAGTCAGACAAGCTTCAAGGCGCCACAGGACATGGAGCTGCGGGCATACACGAAGCCCAAGGCGGGGGCTGGGGGACTGGGGACAAGAGGCTGGAGGGAGCGGGGGAGCTGACAGGTATGGGGGAATGGCACCGTTAGGATGCTGGCGGGGGAGAGCCCCTTTCCCCAGGCGGAGCTAGCTCCCGAGAGGGCTCTGCCTCGCTTGGGAGCGCTACGGTGCTGCCCCTCTGGAAAACCCGGCCTCCCGACGACGGTAATTCGGTACACTTGTGTGGGCTGCCCGGAAGCCCGTGAACCTCTTTTATGCACTTAAAAACATGACGCCGAGAAGGGGGAGCCCCCAGGCTTCTCCAGACTCCCCAGAGGAGAGAGGGGCTGGTTGGCTCTGCCCGCTGGCCAGCGCGGAGCCTGGACCAGGGAACGTTCAAGGCAGGCCTCTGGTTGTCCTCGGGGAATCCTGCTTTACCAAGTGTCGATGCTTTTGCATCTTTTCTTCCCGTCTTGTAGAGCCGAGTCCCATGAGTGGCCACGGTGGGTCCCAAGGGCCGCCCTACTGCCTGGTCCTCTCTGCCTTCCCAGCCTCCCGTCTGCCTCAAGAGCCTTGTTCCTGCTCTGCATCTGGTGGGGAGAGAGACGGGCTGGTTAGAGGCCAACAGCCTCCACCGAGGTGGATGCGCGGGCGCCATGTCTGTTTAGAGAAGGGCACGAGAAGGGAAGTCAGAGCCACCAAACACTTCACTCCCATAAGAAGGGGGCATTCAATGGGAAAACCATCTCTCCCACGATGCATCGGTGCTCCTAGGAGCTCGGCTTTTCTGTGGGCCAAACCGAGAGGAAGGCCATGAAACGCCCTTTGAAAGGCATCGCCATTCCTGAACGCGCCTGCCAGCCGCCAGGCTGGCGACGCCTCCAAGACTCATTTCCCAGCGGACATGCCCGCCGGGGATTCGAATGAGGAGCCTTCCTCCAGGCAGAGGGACGCAGAACTTCCTTTCTCATCTGGCTTCAAAAACGTGGCCGTCTTCATCTCTAGTCATGGCGAGTCCCAAAGGCCGGGCTAGGCCAGGGACGGACCCCGCTGGGGGAGCCGATGGGGCCCCTAAGGGCCCAGGGGCTCATGGCCTAGGGCGCTAGTCTTGCCCCTTCGCCCCAAGGAGGGCCCTCAGTCTGGTCAGCAGCTTGCGTAGGCCTGAGCTCAGCTCGGGAAAGCACAGCTTAGGAAGCGCTGACCAGCGGGAGAGTGTCCAGAGCAAGAACGAGGGACGGATGGATCGTTAGCCTGGAGAAGAGCGGGCCGGATGGGTGCGAGGGGGCACGAAAGGGCTCTTCGAGGAGAGGAGGGCCCGCCTTGTCTGCTAGGCCCAGAGGGTCCCCACAGGGGCATCAGGGGCACGGAGGCTCGAGGCGACGCCAGGCTTCTGAAAACCAGAGCGGCCCCGAACCGTGGGATTCCTCTCCCTCTCCTTCTAGCCTATGGCGGATTGGGGGCGCGAAGGCCACCAGCTCCCTCCAGTTCCAAGTCTCTGGGTGTCCAGGAAGACAAATGGCCCAGAGGAAGCCCTGGGAAAACGGTCTCCGGCCAGCGTCTCTGACAAAGGCCTCGCCGCTCCGATCCACGGAGGACCGAGTCGACCGGCCAGCGGTCAAAGGATCTCAACAGGCCATTCTCAGGTGAAGCCATTAAAACTGTCTTCAGTCATATGAAGAAACCGTTACTAACGAGAGAAATGCCACTTGTCCGAGGAAGGACCGTCCAGCTCTCAGGCTGGAAAAGGGAATGAGAAGTGCTGGACGGACGTGGAGAAGCTGGGCACGAATCCAGCACTGGTGGAGCCGAGACAGCTCTGGGGAGCAGCTGGCCGTCCTGCCCAAGGGACGCTGGAGCTCTGCCTCCCCGGCCACGCACGCCCGAGGCCTGCGCCCACAGGGACGAGAAGGGGAAGGAGCTGCTCGCTCGCAGATCCCTGGAAGCTCCTTCTCCGATAACCACGACCTGGAGACCGAAGGGGCGTCCGTGCCCGGGGAATGGCGTCGAGGACGGCGAGGGGCGACCGCTGTACCAACAAAGCCCTGGAACGAGGCCTCTGAAGGGCTGCAAAGAGAAGTGAGCGCCGGGGAGGGACGCTCCGGGCTCTGCCCACCCCAGAGTCCGAGAGGAGGCTGAACCAGGCACCCCTCACTGTTTCCTCTGTGAATCTTCTCCGAGTGATGCGGGCTTGTTCCCACCACCAGGAACACGGAGACCCGTGTTCTAGGATAGCCCATTCCCTGCCTTCGTGGGGGGGGAGAGACCAGGGATTACATCACTCCAAACCCTACTGGCGCCTAATCTGGAAAACAAGCAAACAGAAACGGAAATGTGCCAGAGGGCGAGCTTTCAGCGAGGGGATGCCAACGGGAAGGTGTCCCTGAGGGGGACCCAGAAAGAAGAGCAGGAACCCCATCGGAGAAGGTGAGGGCCAAAGGACCGTTCACTCTGGTGGCGGATAATCAAGCTGGGAAAGGGGGGGAGTCTGGAATCGGGGGGCCCTTCAGTGGGAGGCCAAAGAGCTCTCATTCCATCCTGAGGACACGGACCTGAGAATTCTGCAGCAGAAGATAACAGGAAGCGCTCTGGCGAGACCACAGGCCCTTTCCGGCACAGATCCAGGGGGCGGCCATTGCCCCCTCTTCCAATCCATCCATCCTTCACATGGTATGAAGTCAAGCTCCACCACTCGGGGGGTCGGTGCGCAGCGAGGGAGCTCAGAGCTCTCGTCTCCGTCCTTCTGGCTGTGATCTCTTCCCCACCTCAGTAGCTCCTTGAATAAGACCACGGCGTCCCGGGGACGGCCGTCCCCCTCCTGATACCCAGCTCCGGATCACTGCCCCGAGATCGGCGATCATGAACACACCATTTATCTCACCTGCAGGAGTCGCGGACTTCCGGAGGAGCGCCACACAGCGGAGCAGCTGGCATGGGGGGTCCTTGGTGTTACAGGACTCCTCCCTGGAGCAACCCTGGACCAGAGGGGCTGTGACAGCACTAGAGAACTCCATCGGACCAGAAAGGCAGGTGAGGACCGCCTGGGGCGTCTAGGCAATGGGAAGAGCGGTCCTGGAAGGACCAGGGAGCCTCCGGGGGAGCTCTGACAGGGAGAGCCCGGCAGGACGTTCACGTGTCCAAAAGCTAGGGAATGGCCGTAATCTACAGAGCCGGAGGCATCGTGCCCGCCGGGGAGAGCTCAGATGCCCAGAAGTGGCAGAGACGGGTTCATGCATTTGCACGTGCTATTCTGACGACGAAGTTCAGCGGCCCGGGGGAATCGGAGGAGGGCCTACCTCAAGACTCTCCTTTCTCTCTCATTACTCAGTCTGTACCGCTCCTCCTCCACCCACAACTCTGAGGGCCAGAGAGCAGAAGAGCGTGGCGGCTGGAGACGAGACGCATCACCGAAGGATGGACTGACAGGACCAAAAGCGCATCTGCCAGGGAGGGGGCACAGACTGAATTCTGAGCACCACCTGGGGATTGCGGGATTGTTCTAGGTCTTCCCCCACCCTCATCCCCGCCTCGCCACGGTCCAGACGCCAGCACTCGGACGGTCAGTCACACTTCTACCGATGAGGCTCAGCCTGGAGGGCTGGGGATGCGGCCAAGAACCTCTCTCAGTCCCAGTCCCCTGAGAGAAGGGAGAGACTCCTGACAGCGGCTGAAACACTTCCAACACCCGATGGAAAGGCACGTCCACAAGCGAAGCCACGGCCACAAGACCTACCTCTGAGACTTCCTCTTAGGGGAAAACAGCACATCGTGACCCAGTGAGGAAATCTAGGAGGGAAGCTAGTTCTCATGAGAGACCTCAAACATACGTTATTCTGCTGAGAAGCAACAATGGCGACCACCGAACCAAGAACGTGTGTGCGCACACATATAGGCACAGAAATTTCTGCCCAGTCCCACCGATCCAAGGAGAAATGAGGACAGGTAAGAAGGCACAGCTAGCTGCCATTCAGCCTCTTCCTAACTGGCAAGAAGGGCCCGCCCCTTCTCTCCTGTGGCCAACGAACAGGTTCCTCCAAACAGCTCCTTTGACCTCTCTGGCCGGGGGCAGAGGCAGCCCTCCTCCCCTTGGATGTGCCCCATCCCCCTTGCCTTGTTGAAGTCTTCTGAAGTTGCCCGCATCTCCTTCCACGTCTTGTTGAGCAGCTGGATGCAGATGCAGAAGAACTCCTCAAAGGACCGGTCATGGGTGAAGAACATGGGGTGGAAGTCGTTGCAGGTTTCACTGGCTGTGGGAGGAAGGAGAGGAGGAAAGAATGCGATTAGAGACAGATTCCGGAGGCCTTGGAAATGGCCATGAGCTCCGGCACAAGCGCCCCCGGAACTAGAGCCAGGAGAACGCTCATTCATCCATGGAGCCCTCCGTCCACAAGCGCCAGTTGGGCTCGGACTAGGAAGTAGACAGCAGCAGAGCCACGCACCGCACCGGAGGCACAAAGGCTCTGCCCTCAAGGAGCTCGCGTTCCCCCAAGGAAGAGAGTAGCCCCGAACAAGGCCCTTCCTACAGCTCTTGCCTCCAACTTCATTAGCTGCTGCAGAACAAGACGCTGAGGCCAGGGAGGAAGCATTCCCGGCGTTCTTCCCTCCTCCCACCCCCTTGGAGCGGAATGCCGAGGTCCATGTAAGCATAGCATCAGACCCACACCGTGCATGGCTGCCAGCTTCTTCCGAGGCTTGCGGGCACCCGGAGGCAGCAGAGCCTCGAACGTTCACTTGCGGCTTATGTTACCTTGCGGGCTCCCTTCCCATCTCCATCTGGCTGGCTTAATAACCTTCCATCATCCCAGCTGCCCCTATTTGAACGAAATGACTGCTTTCCCCCTTTTGTATAATGCATGCCACTTTGCAAACGGCCTTCTGAATCATTTCTCCCCCCTTTCCTCCTCTTTCTGTCCCTGAGCTGGCAGCGGCGAGGGGGAGCGGACACTGTTCTCATGAGCCACCTGATACCATGAACCCTTTCTTTTCCCCACCCTGGAGCCTGGGCCTAGAGCCCCCATATGCCTCCCTTCTAGCCACCCCCCAGCCTCGGGCATCACAGTGTTGGTGGGGGGGGGGTCTTCCTTCTGAACTAGACACCTCCCGTGCCGCGCTTCCCAAAAGGACGTCCGGGTGAGAGGCAGAGGGGCGATCAGGAAGCACGCGGGTGGCTGAAAAAGGGAAGAGCATAATCCCGGGTGGGACAAGGCTGCTCTGGATGGGCTCACAGGCCAAAGGGGAGGACGGCAAAAGGACTAAGGTCCACGGGAGCCGTTCCTAAGCTGGAGGGTCAGCTGGGTGACCATCCTACACTGGGGAAATGATAGCTTTGTAGCTTTAGAGGCAGAAGACACCTCTGAGGCCATCTAGTCCAACAACTTCATTTGACAGAGAAGGAAACTGAGGCCCAGGGAGCTTAAGTGCTATCCCAACATCATACAGGGAATAAGTGCAAATCTGGGTCCTGGAGTCCAAGTCTCGAGCTCTTTGGACATGATAAATTGCTTCCAAGATCGTCTCCTACAATTTGCTGCCCAAGATGGCCCATTTTTATGGTGCTAGACTGTTAGCCCGTGCTCTCTTAGCCTGCTGAGCGGGCAAAGCCACAGAACTGAACTCCCGAGTCCTGACCATGGACCTACTGAGCCTCAGGTTTCTTCTCTGCCAAATGGGGAGTGGGGCTAGATGGCTTCTAAGGTCCCTTTCAGTGCCACCAACCTCCCAAAGTGGGGGGTATTCAACGTGGCCTGCCTGACAGATTTTGAGGAGCCAGAGAGATGTGCCCCAGCCCACTGGAATCTCCATGATGAAGGAAGGGGGAGGAAAGGAAAAGGAAGAGATCTGATAGCCCAGATCACGGAAGAGCCCTAGCGAAAGTGAAATGGTGGTGGGCCGCTTCCCCCGACTCCTAAAAGCCACCTTGTTCCCATCTCAGAAGTCCCAGAGGAAGACCCTGCTGACATGCTGCTGATCTCATGCAGGCAGCAGAGGCGGGCCGGGGGGAAAGGTCTGAATTGCTGACCTGAAGCACACAGCTATTTAGGGGCCCCAGAGCACAAGGCAGGCAGTCGCTGGTGCTGCTGCGGGTATGGGGCTGTCAGTCACACTTCCATAAACACGAAATTTATAAGATCCCAGGAATAGCCCTTAAAATCCTATTGCCATTGGAGGCCTGGTATTAATTACAGGATTACAGCCTCTTCTCCTGGTTCAGCAGAAACACAGTAAGTGACCTGCTCTCTCTGTGGGAGGCAAAAGGGCTGACTCCAGATTTATGTGCCTAGCACCGGGTAGGAGGCTGACTAGACAAGATACTAGAGAACGAGCCCAGTGGGCAATAGAAAGGGAGGTAAGGCACTAGAAACTCAAGGTCACCGTCCTCAGCAAAAGCCCCAGGCCTTTGGGTGAGGGCCGGGAAGAGTCAAAATCTAGTTTTTTTTTCCCCTCAATTTCTTTCTTCCACCCTCTTTTTAAAAAATATTTATATTTTACATTCTTTTAACATTTTGATGGAACGTCCTCCCTCACATTCTTCATCCATCTACTGAGAAGGAAAATGATATCAATTATGTGTATGGGATAATGCAAAACATATTTCCATATAGAAAGGAAGGAAGGAAAAAGAGAGTGAGGAAGATGGAGGTTGGGAGGGAGGAAGGAGGGAAGGAAGGAAGGAGGAAAGAAAGGAGGGAGGGAGGAAAGGAAAAAATTATTTTTCAGTCTGTATTCAGAGTTCCTCAGTTCTCTCTGGAAGTGTATAGCACTTTTTCATCCTGGGTCCTTTGGAACTGTCTTGGACCACTACATTGATCAGAGTAGCCAAGTTTTTTCCAGTTGATCATGTATAATATTACTGTTATTATGTAAAATGACCTCCAGGTCTTCACTTTACTTTGCATCTGTTCATATAGGTCTTTGTATTTTTTTCTGATCCCAACACCACTTGTCCTTTCCAGTAGCACAGTAGGATTCTATCACAATCTTAAGTTGTGACGTGTTCAGGCATTCTCCAATAGGTGAGGATCCTCTTGATTTCCCATTTTGGGCTATCACAAAGAGCTGTCATAAATATTCTAGTACATACAGGTCTTTTTCTTTTAATTCCTTTGGGGTACAGATCTAATAGTGGTTATTTCTGGGTCAAGTTCCAGATTGTTCTTCAGAATGGTGGAACCAGTTCGCTACCAACAGTTCATTATTGTGCCTTTTTATCCTCATCCCCACCAGCATTTGTGATTTCTGCTAGGTGTGAGGTGGTACCTCAGAGTAGTTTTAATTTGCCTTTCCATAATCAATAGTGATTTTCATATGACTAGATAGCTTAAATTTCTTCTTCTGAAAACTGCCAATTCATATCTTTTGACCATTTATTAATTGGATAATGGCTCATTTTTATAGTTTGACTAAGTTTCCTATATATCTGAGAAAAGAGGCCATTGTCAGAGAAATTTAGTGCAAAACTTTCTGATACTATTTTATTGTCTATGGTAGCTTTTAGCAAAACCTATTTTCTCTGATTATCTTTTTTGCTTAAGTATTTTTTTTTTGCTTTTGCTTTGTTTTCAATTTTGTCTGCTATCCCCGCCATTGTTACTTCGACTGAAACATAATGGATTCTGCTCCAGGGACCCTCATTTCCTTTAAAAAACAAAACAAAACAAAGTGTGTCTGCATTTCAAATTTGCCTTTCATACACAACTTATTTTGGTTTCTAATCCATTCTGCTATCTGCTTCTGTTTTATGGGTTAGGTCAGCTTTGGTGAAGTATTGGCATGCATGCCCAGCAGGCACTCAGGAAGCTGCTCTGTTCTCTCCCTTTTCCCAGTGCAAGAGGACATTTTTTTTGCTTGCCCCACCCCTCTGTCCAGCCACCCCAAACAAGTACTTCCTCCTCCACTCTCTTTCTGGTAATGTGTGTGTGTGTGGGGGGGGGGGCACTGACAGACACCTTGAATTTGCCCTGAAAATGTTTGCCAAGATTGGCTTAGGAAATCCCATTCACATGACAAGTTATGAAGTTATGATTATTAACAATGTGTTTCCTTCCATCCCATTCTCTTCTGTTTATCATTCCTAATCTTTTTATCCTGTCCCTCCACAAAAGTCTGTTTGGCTTCTGACCACTGCCTCCCTTCTTTTATCATCCCTCCCTAATATCTCTTATCCCCTCCCCCTCTAAGAGAATGTCTATATCCAATTAAGTGTATAAATAGATTCTTCCCTCCTTGAACCAATTCTGATCAGTGAGTCTCAAGTATCATCCCTCTCCCTCCAATTGTTTTCCACTGTAAAAACTCTTCCTTGTGTGACTCTTTTATGTAAGAAAATTATCCTCATTCTTACTCTCCCTTACTCTATCTCCCACAGCATCCTGCAGGAGATTATTGATAATTGCTTGAAATATGATGTCTAGACTTTTGCTGTTATTGTTCATGTATTTCAGGGAGTTCACTAGTTCTTAAATGATCATTTCTTGATCTATTTTCCAGGTTGGTTATTTTTTTCTGATAAGATTTCACACTTTCTCCCACTTTTTCACACTGTTGATTTTGTTTTATAGTTTCTTTAAGTCTCACAGAGTCATTAGCTTCTAATTTTTAAGGGATTGTTTTCTTTGGAAAATGTTTATTTTCTTTGACTGACCTGTTAATTCTCTCTCTTAAAAAAACCCCCAAAAAACAGGGGGCAGCTGGGTAGTTCAGTGGATTGAGAGCCAGGTCTTGAGACAGGAGGTCCTAGGTTCAAATCTGGCCTCAGACACTTCCCAGCTGTGTGACCCTAGGCAAGTCACTTAACCCCCATTGCCTAGCCCTTAACTGCTTTTCTGCCTTGGTACCAATACACTGTAGTGATTCCAAGACAGAAAGTAAGGGTTTAAAAATAAAACAAAACACCCTAATTTCTGTGTTAGAATCAACAAAATGTCAGTTACAAGGAAGGAGAGCATTAAGGGCTACGGAAATGTGTTGAGTGACTTGACCAGGTTCATACAAGGTCAGGACAGGCCAGATTTGAATCTAGGGCCTCCTATCTCCAGGCCTGGGTCTTTATCCACTCAATCACTTAGCTGCCCCTAAATCTCTTTTTATAACTGTCTTATATTACTCTCATTTGTGAAGTTTAGATTTTCTACACCCTGCTTAGTCCTTAGAAATTTAGCAACCAGCTGGGAGTCATCAGGTCATGATGCCTTGACAGAGTCATGCATGGTAGCTAAGGAGGCCACAGAGTGGCCCTTGGCAAGATGTAACTGCCCACTCTATCCCCTTTGCATGACCTCTCTCATCAATGCCCCTTACCTATGGAATTGACATGATTATTATTCCCCCTAATCTCAGAAGGAATAATGCAAGAGCAAAATACCTGTACCCTAATTCTCTAAAACATCACCAAAAGATCAGACCCTCAAATCCAACCCCAAAAACTATCATAGGTTAACTTTTACTTAGGTACATAGTCCCCAGTAAAACCACAGCTATAGGTCAAGCCCAAAACTTTCCCACTCACAGAAACTTATTCTCATGAAGCCAGCACACAAAATCAATTATAAAGGCCCATATAAGACGTACAGGTACATTACAGGTACACTAAACTTCAACATGCCTCAGTGACTTGATTTCACAAACCAGTAACTCACTAGTGGGAAACTCCCTAGTAAACCCTAAGAAATGATCATTCTAATATTAAATCTGAATTATGTTCCCAGTACCCCTCAACCTTAATGATATGATTGTTGAATTGTCTTTTAAGAACTTTTGATTAATTATTCCATTTTATTAAAAGCAATAAGTAATTTTCCTTGATTGTTTGTAAGCTCAAAACTCCTCACAGGGCAATGAGAAAATTAAGTCACTTGTGACAAAATCATTTATCTTGTGTGAAACTTTTATGCTGTCTGTAATCATAATACAAGAATATCGAATGTTAATCAAGTGATTTGTTAAAAGTTAATGTATCACTTTTCCAATTATCTCTCTTTGGACATGTGTGTTAGGTAATGTATCTGTGTTCCAAGAAAATGGGTATAAAAATAAACACCAAGCTTGGGGATGGCAGAGCAGCTATTAGACGCAAAGCATTCCCATGGCCATAAAGATATAGCTGTCTTCCATTTGTTATTTTTTCACTGATTGTTTGCCACCTGTTGGGAACCCCTGGAGTTGCGAGTGAGGCTGGACCTTGCCTGTGGTGGCAGCAACCAAGGAATGTATACACCCCCACTTAAGAATTAACTGTGAGGAGGATGGCCTATAACCAACATGTGCTAGCAAGTGACAAATCAGAAACAACTGACAGACCTCCTTGGCTGTCCTAAGTCAAGCTTAAGCTACCATTGGTACATGTGAGACGCAGGAAGTGCTGTAAAGAATGGTCTATATATTTCACATCACTTCTTCTCTCCAGCTTCTCTCTCATGGAGATGTGGCTCTCCCGCGGAGACATTGCTCTCTGTCTCCCTCGTGTGGCTCATGGCAGCATGGTTTGCTTCTTGGCAGTTTGGTGAGTGGTTTAGGCTGATTCCTTTTTCCTTTACCTCCTAAAATGCCACTATCCTCCTAGGAGACCCCTCATCTCAAAGGAGGCCTTATGGCTGGTAGTCGAGCTAGATTGAGAAGGCCCCTTGGCTAAGGCCTCTGAACTCCTGGCCTGGCTCAGCCCGGCCTGGAACACTTTAAATTCTCTTTCCTCTCTCTCTTCTTCTTAATTTCTTCCCTCTATTGTAATTAAACCACCATAAAAATACCAAACTGACTTGAGTATTTTATTGGGATTGAATTCATCCCTGGCAACCACTAGTCTAATATATTCAGTCAATAACCCCTAAATTTTTACCCTTGACACATTTCTTTTCATATTTTCCCCTCTACCATTCTTATCTCTTTAACTCATCTAGGAATTCTTGCTGGCTTTGGCTGATCAGCATTCTTTAAGCCTTTGCTTTAGCTGTTTTGACATGCTTGTCTTCTGAGTTTGTGTTTTGTCTTCCCTTCCACCATAATATATTTTTATGGTTAGGTTCTTTTTTT
This sequence comes from Monodelphis domestica, assembly GCF_027887165.1. Classification (NCBI taxonomy): domain Eukaryota; kingdom Metazoa; phylum Chordata; class Mammalia; order Didelphimorphia; family Didelphidae; genus Monodelphis; species Monodelphis domestica. The sequence goes on from NC_077233.1 coordinate 3,277,393, forward strand.
GTTGTTGTTTGCTCATTTCCCCAAGCCTACTTCTTTGCTTTGACCTTTTTGTTAAAGTTAGGCTCTTATCACCTTGGGGTGGAGGTATGGATCCACTGTGCCAAGTTTCAGGCATTTTCATAGGTACTTTTGAGAGGTCTGACACAGGGAGAGATGTGATCACTGTTTTCCTAATCTGCACTCTGGTTTTTACACAGGAAAGGCCAACTCTCTCCTGTAGCCACAAGTGCTAGTGTTTCTCTTAGCTCTGGAACTGAGACCAAGGCTCCTGTTACCTTGTGACTGACCAGTGCTCCTTTCAACCATGGAACTCTGTTCCAGAACCTCAGAGGGGAAATAGAGGTGTCTATCAGCATTACTTGTCTAACCTTCTCATTGACTCTGGGCTGTGAGCTCCCAAAACGATTGCTGCTGCTCCTTAAGTCCACTGATGTTGCTCCTGCTGTGTACCTAAGGTCTGTGCCTATCCTAGTGTAATAGGCCTCTCTTGTGGACTTCCCAGGCTGTCTCAGGCTCTAACCTTTCATTGGCTATGTTTCTCCAAAGTCTGATTTGAGAAGTTATTTTCAAGTTGCTCAGAAGGGAATTTTGAGAAAGCTCAGCAGGGCGCTGGCCTGTATTCCACCATCTTGGTTCCAAAACCTGTATTTCTGACTCAACTTTGAATGTCCTCTTGAGTTGCTTTATAGGATACTTAATGATAAAGCTCAAAAGGAGAGTTTCTGTCATCATTCCCTCCTGTTTCAAGATCAGAAAGCAGCTGACTAGGGTCTCTTCCTAAATGTTCATGCGTCCACTCTCTTCCAGGGGTTCTTGTCCATTAAAGGCTTTGAGAGATTTATCCCATGACGTGCCAGAGAAAGTGATCTTCCATTGAGAAATCTATTATTATTATTATATATAGGACTAAACAGTGCAAGGCTTAAGGCTTGCAAAGCACATTACATATATTAACTCATCCTGATCCTTACAAAAACCCTGTGAGTTAGGTGCTATTATTTTCAAATGTACTTGCAGATGGGGAAACTGAGGCTGAAGGAGAAAAGCTGAGACCTGCCAAGGGTCACGTGTCTGAGACAGAATTTGAATTCTGGTCTTCTTCACTCTTTCCACTTCCCCTGTTCTCTGTCCCTACTGCGCTGTGTTCCAGGTGGCTCCTCTCTACCTCTGACTCCCTGAGAAGATTTGGTTCCACTTAGGATCTGCCTCCACACCGTTTCTTGAATTGTACAAGCCATAAAAGTAGTACCTCCCTTTGAGACGGCCCCTTCTTCTCTCCCCAAGCCAGGCTGGTAGATGTCTGGTGGATTCTCGTGGGCCCCACTTTCCACGGAAATGACTCACTTCTTTCTCCAGCTGTCTTCTGCCTACGGCGCACATGTCCAGTTCAGCTTTGATCTGTTCTCTGTGTTTGTTTTTGCTGGACTCAGAAGCATGTTGGATTGTCTCCTCCTGATAGAGCCCAAAGGCAGGGACGTTTAAAAAACCATTAGCAATGCCTCATTAATGATTAAGGGGTGTGTGTGTCCGTGTGTGTGTGTGTGCGTGTGTGTGCACACGTGCGTGTGTGTGTGTGTGTGTGTGCGTGTGTGCGCACGTGCGTGTGCGTGCACCAGGAGATTTCAAGGGAAAATAAGCTACTGACAATTCCTGAAAAGACACTGAAAAACGCATTATAAGCGAGAGAATCACAAACCCAAAGCCCCCTCTAGTATTACTCCATCTCATCTACGTAGAAAGGCTGTTGGGGCTGTGGGGCGGGGTGGAGACGTGATCCAACCCCCTGGAAAACCTTTGGGAGTCTCCATGAAGGAGGAAGCACGAAACTGTGTATTCTCTTTGGCGCAGTCATTGTGCTGCTGCTGCAGCCGAGGGATGACTGAAAACCGCCCAGACCTCCAGTGATCCTCCTACAAAAAAGCCAAATAGGCACTCAATGCCTGGGGAATGGCTGAATGAACTCTGGAATGGGGATGGGAGTGAACACCACTGCCCTGGCCTGGCTCATAAACGTGTATGGAATTCTGGCCAACTGGAGACGCCTTGTAGCCAGTGAGGGGGAGAGAAAGGCAGAGGCCAAATACTAATATGCCCAATGACTGCAACAAGGTCTGCAAAAGCAACATTGAAGGGCAGTAAAACTCTAGCCACATACTTGGGCAATGGCAGAGCCGCAGCCAAAGGCCTCTTTTCTCCTAACAATCTTGGAAAGTTTTGAGGGGATGCACAGAGAGTCCTTCTTTGGCTGTGTGCTTGGAAGGGACCCTTGTAGCAAAGCAAAGTGGGCCTCTTGTCCGAAGCATTTCTGTTGTAGTCGTTTTGTTACTGCTCCTCTGTGAAATTATTCACACGCACACATATGTGTTTACGTATACATTGACAGCTGCTTCTTAAAGAGAAAGTTCCATATTCCCGAAGCTCAGTTTCTTATTCAAGTCTCTATAGCGCTCTTCTTCGTGCATTAATAAATATGACTTTGTTGAATATTGTTGACAATAAAATTGTAAACATAGATGCGGAGAAACCCACACTCTGCTTCCAAGTAGTGTGCTTTGTGCCCAAGAAACATGAGGACTTCGGAAAAACCTTAGCATAAGAAAGACAGCCTGGGGAGGAGTCAGACAGACAGACAGACAGACCCACCCCGGACGGACTGGGGTGCTTTCCTGGGGACATACTCAAAGCCAAAATGACTTTTGAAAACTCCAATGATACAGGCAGGAGACTAAACAGCTACTGAGTGAAGAAGAGCAATCAGTGCTTCCGGACTGGCAGCATCTGACAATGGCTTTATTGTGACTGAAGAAATCACATCCACTGGTCCATTTAGAAAAGAGACAATGAACTGATTTGAATGTTCAACATTTCCCAAGTACCTACTAGACTCTGCTCCATTTCCCCTTTCCAATTCGGTAAGTGGGTGGGGGAAAGAAAGGGTGGTGGGAGTGCAGAAAACTCTGAATCACAGTTACAACAATGGGGAGAGCACTCCCCTTCCCTTCTCTTTTGTGCTCTGAAGCTCTGAGCTCCAACAATTGGAGCCGCAACTAGCTGGAGGGAGTCTACCAAGCTGGAAAGGTCCTTGTGGCAGACTGCCTGGAGAGAGAGGGCCAGCCTAGCTGGGAAGTGCAAGCAATGTCTTTCCTAGCATGTCATCAGCTCCCTCAGTGATGAAGTAGCTGGCTGTGGCAATCGATCAAAGAAAACTGCAGAATAGCCCTTAGTCCAGGGCAGCCCCTCTAGCCTCCTTGGTGGCAGCGGGCAAGCAAGCAGGGAGGGTCAGACTTCATCATCTGTATTCCGAACAACTGCTACAGTCAGAACAGAAGACCACGAATGGGGCATTTCCTCTAACAATGGCAATAAGACACGAGTACAGCCGAGCCACAGAATCAGAGAGCTGGATGGGACCTCGGCAATCATGGAGTCCAGCCCAGATTACCTCACCACAAAACTGGCAAGAACTGGTTCTCGGGCCTCTGCTGGAAGGGGAGCCACCCCCTCCAGAGGCAGCCCATTCCCCTCTAGTTTGGCACGATTTTCTCTCCGCCCAGTCCAAATGTTCCTGGCATTGTTTCTGTTTTTACCATAGAGGGTCAGACAGAACCAGCATATTCTCTTTCAGGAAACAGCCTTTTAGAACCTCAAAGGCAGTGCTCACACCTTCCTTCATCTCCCCCAACCCCTGCACCCGCATCGAACTAAGTCTTCTCTCTTCCAGGCTAGACATACACCATGTCTCCAAGCTGTCCCTAAATGACTCAAATGGAAGTCCCCCCCCCCCCCGACGGGCATATACCAGGGTCTGTCCTAAAATGTGGTGCCCAGCGCCGATGACCAAACTCCAGATCTGGTCTCAGCAGGGCAGAGTGCCGGGCTCTTGGGCTACGCTATCATGTATTATTGGACTGCCAAGTTCCAATCACTGGACACTCCGTAAGGTCGGGCTGGAAAAGGCATGACTGAGGGATCCAGCTGGTTAGCCTGAAGGCTCCACTGCTCCCCAGGCGATGCCCAGCAGGAAGCAAAGGCCCCAGAGAGGTGGATTATAGGCAGAAAGGGAAGTGCTGTATGGAAGAAGAATTGTGGTTGGCCTGCAATCTGCACCAAGGGAGGGAACCAACCCAAGAGCAGCTTCACAAGTAGGAAAGGAGGATGCAGCCACCCCAGCAGAAGCCCTTGGCTGGCTGTCCCTCTCTCAGGTGACTGCAGAGAGCACGTCTCAGGCCGCGGTTGCTCAGAGGTGCAGGCGCTAGCCTTCGGACCTTCCCACCTTCTCCCTGTTCTTTGGGAAACGGGCAAGAGGCTTTGGTCCAGTTTGGATGGCGTTCCACGTTTTTACGTGGATGTAATGGAGGGCAAAAGGTTAACTCCCAATTCTACCCACAAGGGCAAAGCCATGTTCTGGAACCTAAAAGCACAGAGTTGGGACGCTTCCGCTGGGCCAATCCCCTCATCTCCCAGAGGAGGAAGCCAAATGCTGAGGTGCCCCGTGGCTTGCCAACATCTCACGGCTAGTTAGAGGCAAAAAGGGATTGGAGCTCCATTTGGAAAGATGAAACGCTAATTCGTGATAGTCTTCGGCTCACATGCTGGATGAACGGCCTTCTCAGCGGCCTCGAGTGGCTGTGAACAAGGAGAAGGGAGATGGCCAAGCACCAAAGAACGCGGCCTTCCTTCTCAGGCTTCACATTGAAGCTGTCTTTTCGAAACAAGCATTTCTGAAGCACCTTCTGGGTGGCAGGCAGGGTGCACGCGAGGGGGCTGGAGACACGCACAGTGAAGGAAAAATCCCTGTTCACTCCTGGATTCCTCGTGTTACCAATGCATGGACCTACCTGGTACTGAGTTCTCTGACTCGATGTTACTGTGCTTGCCACAGCGAGGGGGTCTTCTTCCTTTTAAATACTCCCGTCAATAAAGTTCACATCTTTTATTCATTGAACGATAATGAATATATTGAAGTCCATCAATTTGTGTTTTTCTATATAAAACTTAGTCTCTATATTTCTACGAGAGAGTAACACGTCTAATAGACACAGTGGATATATTTTCACATAAAGGAAACAAATCAGTCCTATTCTTTCTGCTCTCTTTTGGGTTTTCTGCCTGCAGGCCAGAGAGGCCTTTGTTCTGCTCTCGGGTGGCAAGTCCGAGTCCTCTAAAGCAATCATTTCATCCACCTAATTGGAAGGTGGCGACTGGTCCCAGGGCATTCTGATTCCAGTAGACATAGTGATGAGGACAATAAAGGTGGGGGGGGGAAGGAGAAGGAAATGGTGATGACGATAATAATGGCGATGGGCGTTTCCCGAGCGCCTCCAGGCAGACCAGCTCCTGGCATACCTTCTCTCACGTGGCCCTTGATGGATGGCCTGCAAGGCCCTCGTGGGACCAGGGACGATGGAGGCTCAGGATGGGATGAGTGCCGGCCACCTGCCCAGCATGCATCGCTTCTCAGCACATTTGGGCTGTTTCTAATAGACGCTATTGACATGGAGCTCGGGTTCTAGAAGAAGAGCCTTAGGATTTGTTGTGGGGAGGACAAGACCAAAGCCTGCCGCGGCACCCGCCAGATGGCCACAGATAAGGTGCTTCCTTCCTCCAGCTGTGAAATGGGACTATTAACCCCAGCAGCACCTCCCTGAGAGCGTGCTGCCACGCGCAAACCTGAGGGAGCTCTGGGAACGCGAGTCCTCATTTCTTATTGAGGGGAGGGCCACTGTCGGATCCAAATGGAGGCTGCTGAGGCTGGCAAAGTGACAAAGGAAGGGCTGTCTGCGGGTCTGCATCAAAGACAAGCTGTGGGGCTGGCTTCCTCTCATCCCCATGACGCATGAATTGCCTGGAATTACGGAAGAGAAAAGCTGCTCGAAGCCTCGCAGCGTCTGAAAAGGCCCACATTGGGCGGCCATCAGACCTGCCTGAGTCAGAAGACACTCCCGACCGGCCGGAGACACGGGACAGCACGGGCAGCTCTGGAAAATGGAAGGTGACTGCGCCTAGAACTGGTCACCTGTGTTCTAGGAATTGTGGCTGTACGAGAAAAGCTCGCCACGGGCAGATGGACAGCATCATTTGGATGCTTTCAAGTTTGCAGAGCTGTTAACACAGGCTACTTTCTTCTGAGCTTTGAGACAACCCTGGGACAACTCATGGCTTAATAATGTTGGCTCCATTTTACAGAAAGGTAAACAAAGGCAGAGAGGAAGAAACTGCTTGTTCATGGCTACACTCGTCCATAATCAGCTCATAAACACAATTAAGCACCATCTACCTGCCTGGCACTGTGCTAGGCACGGAGGCACAAAGAGAAAAATGAAACCCACACTCTCTGCCCTGTGGTAGCTTACATTCAGATGGGTGGGAAACTAGGCACTAGTCGAGGCTATACAAAATACAGGGAGGGGGGCCGGACCATCAGGAACTTCCAGGGAGGGGATCTCCCCACCAGAGAAGGCTAGTGTGTTTAGTGGAGCTTCTCCTGCAAGAAAGCTGCCAGAACATGGAGAAGGGAGGAAGCCTACCCTGGGTCCCACAGCAAGGAGGTGTCTCAACAGGGCCCTCCACTGCCTCTCGCACCACATACAGAAGCTATTTTGGAGAGTGGACACCAGCAAGAGTGGCTCAGGTGGAAGGTGGTGCTCGAGTCAGGCCAAGCATCAGAGGAAATCCTAGTGCCCAGGCCATGCTGGCTCCATGCGTGGCCCTCTCAGCACTGCTCTCTGGCCCACATTCCACAGTTTGAGCCCTGATGACTGGTCGTCCAAAGGAAGATGGCCTTTTCCCAGAGCCAAGGGGGCCAGAGGTGCCAGAGAAAGGTGGCAGGAATCCCACGGGGCAAACATTCTGAGTGCCGGGGAAGGCCCAGCCGCCAAGTAGCCAAAGGAAGACTCAAGCGTGTAAATGAGAAGAAAGTGGATAATTCTAGTTTCAGAGAAGAGACCACATTGAAAAAGCAGAAAGGAAATGTCTTTTTCTCTCATAAAACTGTTCAAACAAGCCCCAATACCGGAGACTGGCCAGGAGGACACGAGGACGCGCCGCTGGAACGCCCAGGACACCGTCAAAGCTCGGGTGACAAGCCGGCCTGATGGCCCACTCCCTCCCGTAGCCTGGCCAGCCTCAGTGAGGACAGAAAGGGCCCGGAGCCCCCGGTGCTTGGCTTGCCTGTGGAATGGGGGCTTCCCTGGCCCGGAGCCCCCGGGGCTCCATCATGGCTTGACGCAGTCCTGGGATAGCTGGGAAAGGGAAGAGCCAAACATTTCCTGCTGGAGAGCTTCCCCATGCGCTGGAACAGATGCTGCTTAACTACAGTTAATTGCCTGTAATACAGATCATCGGTATCTGCTGTAATTGTCTACCTCTCATGACAGCAGAAGTTCCTTCACGCCGACAATGCTTCTATGCTTGCAGCCAATCAGAAGGGGGGGGGGGGGCTTTCCACGTGAGAGAAGGCCGCCAGGGAAGTCGCGTCAGAGATCTCTTTGGCTCCCTGACTCCGGCTAACGCAGCATGACAAGTCGAAGCTCCCTAGTAAGTGGGTCCCAGGCTCGGGGAGCGGCTGGACATGAGAAGGCCTTGCTAAGGGGTCCACAGTGGGCCGATATGTTAGAGAGGCAGGTTGGGAAGAGGGCCGAGGCTGGACAAGGCAGGGAGGAGGGGTAGGCCAAAGGGGAGAGGGTCATGGGAAGCGGCCCACCAGGAGGGAGGCAGGCTGGAGCAGAGGGGAGGGCCTGGGACGTGGACAAGGGGAAGAGATGGCAGGCGAGGATGGACAGAGAGACATTCCAGAGTCAGAGAGCCCGGACGGCCCACAGCCGGGGATGGGAGCTCCAGGCAGCGAACACCCTTCTGGGGAAGCTCGGGAGAGTCAGGGGAGAGAGGACGGGCCCAGAAGATGGAAGAATCAGGGGATCCGAGGGCACATTGGTGTTTACCCTGAAATCCCCGGGTGCCAGGGCACAAGCTGGCTCTGCCAACATTGGCATTGGCTGATTTATTTATAAATCAATCTCTGTGTGAAGAGGTCCTCGGGACCAAGCGGAGCCCCCAGGAGAAGCCCCGTCTAGCTTTATCCCGAGATGGGGGCTCTCGGGGGAGCCGGGGGTGAAGAAGCTGGCCGGAGGCTACTTCAGTTCTAGGGAAGGGCCATAAGGCGAAGCGGGTAACCGGCTATCCTCAAGGCCTGCCCAACCGCAGAGACCCTGCAGAGCTCTCAAGCCGTGGCCTGGAAGTTGTCGTGGTTTACAGAAAAGAAGGTTTCAATCAGTGGGTTTATGGAGGTCTCGGGCTCTCGCTCTCTCTCACATCATCTAATGGGAGGACCGCCGGCTTTATCAGACAGTCAAGGAGGACCATGACACAGCGCCATTTTACAGATAAGAAAACTGAGTCACGCAGAGGCTCATGGTCGGAGCTTGGACCGGTTAGGTGTGTGGGCCAGCTCTGAAAGCAGCTCTGGTCTCTTGAGCAGAGTGTCCTGTCCCCTATTTACAGGGCGCAGCCTCATTCAACGGCTTTCAGAAGGACTCGCGGAAGCACCTTCTGGACAGCAGGCCGAGGAACGGCGTCTCTTACCCTCAGGGAGTTCCTGCTCTTCCCGGCCCATCCTTTGCAGAAGTCACCAAAACGCTCTGTATCCCCGATGCAAGATTCAGTGGGGGCCTCTGGGCCTCATCACTAAGTTGGCTTCTCATGGAGGCGGTCTGGCCTCCCCTGCCCCTTCCCCCCGTCACGAGGGGCCCCAAGACAACGAGAGCCGGGCCGAGACCTCCTCCTTTGCCCTCAGGCCTTCTCTAATAATGGTGCTCCCGGGACGGACAGAGCGCAGCCCCCAGGAGCTGCCATCCCCGGCATCGTCCCCCTTAGGTTGGCTGGTCTGTCCCGGCGATTCGTGGCAAGAAGCTTTCGAATGGGAAAGAGGAATGATGGGACTCGGGGAATTAGTCCTCGCTGCCCGGGAGATCTGCAGGGTCCCGGGAGGTCTCTGTGCGCGTCCTCCCCACCATCTTGTGGCCAAGATGTCAAAGTGAAGGCCAGAGAGTGGCCCAGGCTGGGCGCCAAGCTTCCCTCCTCCACTATGACATGGCTGGTGACTCCCTGATCCCTAAAGGAGCCGAGGTTAGAGCTGCGCAAGTAGAAAGCACCAGAAGGCACAGTGGGGAGCACTGCATTTGCAGGGAGGCGGATTTGAGTTCAGGTCCGGCCTCAGAAGCTCCCGGACCACGTGAGTCTGATGCAGCCACTTCACTCACCTGCCTCCGTTTCCGACTACAAATAGAGGCTAACACGCGACAGCGCTGCCTTCCAGCCTTGTGAGGATCAGATGAGAGGATGTGTGCTTTGCCAGTCTGGAAAGGCGCTATAAATGCGGGGGAGGGGGACGCTGTTCTCTGAGTTTAGAGACTTTTCTCTCTCCAGAAGTCAGCGCGCTGGCCGTGCCCTCTAGCAAGGTAGGTCACGAGCTTCTCTGACTGGGCGACACGGAATCACAGACCCCCGGAGACGCTAGCACCCCGAGTGCCTGCCCGCGGCTGCTCAGCCCGACGGGAGCCCATTCCCCCTGCCCCCGGTCGCTAGGGTGACTCGTTCCAGACTACGCCTGCCACATTGCACGCGCACCAACCCAGGACTGACCGCCTGGTGGGGCGTGAAGCTCACAAAGACTTTGGGAATTGAGCAAGATTTGGGGCCGTCTCCACCTCGGAGCAGGAACATGGAGTCTCCATCCTTAAGAGCCTGGGTTTGGGGAGCCCTCAAGCGCCGACAGGTCAGAAACAACGGGGAGAGGAGGAAGAAAAGTCAGGGCTCACTTCCCTCTTTAGGGGGGTCATCGGTCTCCGTGGACGTCTCCAAGGAGAAATTCAGGGGTGCTGCTGCTCCTCGTGATGCCAGTGGAAAGCCAAAGCTCCCAACCTCTGATGTTCACAAAGTCCCCATCCGGGGAAGGCTGGGATGGGGATGGGGCTGGAAAGGTCTTTTTCCCTCCCGAATGATTCCCTGCCAGGGGCTTGGCAGAGCTGCTCCACCACAACGCCGGCCCTCCACTGGAGTTCTGGATTCGGAACTGGCCGAGGAGTTAGCCAAGCCCTACACGGAGTGACTGATCCTCTGCCGCCATCCCCAAGACCCTTCCTGTTCCCGTCAAACCCATACCCGGCGCACTGCTTTGAGCGACTGATGGATTTAGTAGAAGGGCCAAGTTTGTGTCTGATTCTAGACCTCAAGCAGGTGCTCTCCCCGGATAAGGCACCGGAGCACAGAGTACCCCGTTTCTGCCATTCTCGGGGGTCCACTGGAACGCCAGCTCCTTGAGGACAGACTTTTGGGGGGCGGGCTGGGAGGGGCTGCTCTTTCCTGGTACCCCCAGTGCCTGGCACAATTCCCGGCAAACAGCTAGTGCTCATTAACAAACGTGTTGGTGAGTCAGCGCCCTGTGTATCCACAGTAGTTGCTTTGAACAATTCCCCTTTTCTTCCTCATTGGAACGGCTTCTCTTTTCCCCTCAGAATGTCCTTATTGGAAGGTCCCCTCCGTCACAGAACTGGCTTCCCAAGCCCAAACGGGCAGCCACGGAGCCCCAGACGCGGACTCTCCCCAAATCCAGGGGCTCTGTCCCCCCTGACGGGCCTTGGGGCACCCCTTCCCCAGGTATATGGATGGTGGCCAGCCCCAAGCATTTCCTCCTTCTCCCTAACTTCTCAGTATTCACAGAAGATGTCGTCCTTCATCCTAGTATCACTGTGGTTCAGGCCTGCCGTCTCTGTGGATGGGCTGGTTGTGGTCACATTCCTCTCCACTGACGGGCTAAAATCGGCTTCACTGGATCCATGCAAGGACTGCAGGCTCCTCCATGAAGAGCGCCCGAAGCCATCTAGGCCAACCCTCTTGTCTTTTGACAGGAGAGGAGACTGAGGCAGAGAAAGGGCAAGTGAGGTTCCCAGGACCCCGCAGGGCGCATGGGGCAGAGCCACCAGGAGGGGGCCACACAGCCTCGGGAAGGCCTTGACTTCTGCAGCGGTCACTGGATTGGTTGGGGGCTTGCAGAGGAATTGGATGAGGAAGAACGAGAACAACATTCATTGCCACACCTGCGGGGGAGGGAAGAGGTCTGCCTCTGGGGGGGACGAGGCAGCCCGCACCCTGGGCCAGGACCCTGCGGGAACTGGAGAGAGGAAGGAGCTGACGGTGCCAAGCTGGGGCGGCTGCAGTGAATGCCACTGTGGGGGGCTGATGTGGGACGCGCCGGGCCGGCGGGTGTTTGGGCAAGAAGAGCATAAAGGCGGTGGTGAGGCGACACCCCAGGAAGCCTCCTGTCTTCACAAAGGGCTTTCCATCACCTCGAGAGCTCTTCCTGCCCGCGCATGTTGGAACCTCCGGAGCTTGGGGAGCCCATCGCACCCCTGCTCAACCTCAGGATGGTCGGGCTGGGCGTGGAGTGGAGAACCCCGAGAGTCTGGGGTTCTGCTTTCACACACTCTAGAGCTGGAAGGGAGCGTAGGGGGTGTCTGGGCCAAGCTGCGCCCCCAGAGCGAAGGAAGAAGGCGCTCCTGGAGGTCCAGGGGCAGCGGGCTTCCCCTTAACCCCTCTGAACCTTTTGGCTGGAGCCTCTCCTTTCCCAAGCCATCCACGTCCAGATTCCTGGCCAACAGAGGAAGGTGGACCGACTCTGTGTGGGATGAGGGAGACTCCGCCTCCTCTTTCCTGGTGGGCTCCTGATGCGGAAGGACAGAAGGAAGGCAGCCCGGCACGCACGATTCCTCCTCGCCAACCAAAGGTCTACCACTACCCGCTTCTTCCTTCCATAAAAGGCAAAGACAGGTAAACATTCGGCCAACCTCAGGGTTCCCGGACCGATAGGCTCAGACAGATCAAGTGTCCCCTCCTCCAGGAAGGCTTCCACAATCCCCCTGGAATGCCTGCCAAGTCTGCACTGACGGCCTGCCAACTCCCCAAGGCAAGGACCATTTTGGGGTCTTCTGTCCCAGGAGTCTGGCCTGTGGAAGGTGCTGAATCGGTTCACTTTCCCCCAGCAGCTCTGCCGGCGGAGGGAGCCTGTCCCGGGGAAGAGGATCGCCCGACGTCTCCTCGCTTTGCTGCTCCTTCGCTGCCGCTCGCCTTGGCCGGGCTTGTCTCGTCTCTGCGTGGCTGGGGGGCTCCCGCAGCCCCCTCCCTCGCTGGCGAGGGCAGGAAATGGCTCGTTCCCCTGTCAGTGTCCCCAGCACTTGGCACAGAGGCCGGCACACAGCGAGGCTCAACGTTTGCTGGTCGGGGTGAACGCCACGCGGACAGACTAGGGTATGGAAGGATTCATCAGGTCCGTCAGTAAGGATAAGAGACTCCCCGGATGCCCTTCTGCCTTCCTCCCCAAGCCAGGAAGGCCGGGATCCGGCTCCAAGGACTCAGCGGCACTCCGTAGCCTGTCGTTCCCCGAGGGCCAGAAGGGGGGCTTGTGGTGGGGCCCAGACAGGGCCTGAGAGAGAAGGCAGGGGTCACATTGCGGGCAACAGGCAAAGGAAGGCTGGGTTGGGGCGGAAAGGGGAGGGCCTGAGGGGGGCCACGAGAGGTCTCGGCCTGAAGACGGACGTGGTGATGGCCTCTTCCACGTCGAAGGGCAGCTCTGAAAGGTCTGCTCTTCCCGTCTCCCTGTGCCAGGCTGTCCCTTCTAAGAGATGCCGCGCACTTCTTCTGCTCAAGCATCTCCCCCTTCCTGGTGTTTCCTCAGATACAAAGAAGCCAGGAGGGAGCTGGCCGATGCGGAACTAGGACTGAGAGCTAAACCTCTTTCTGAATGATAGTGGGGCAGTGGATGGAGAGCAAGACCCGGAGATGGGAGTCCTGGGTTCAAATGTGATCTCAGACACTTCCTGGCTGTGTGGCCCTGGGCCAATCACTTCCCCTCAACGAGCTAACCCTCACTGCTCTTCTGTCTTAGAACGGATAACGAAGACAAAAGTTAAAGGTTGGGGAAAAAAGAAACTACTAAAAGCTGAATGTTGGGGTTTTCCTCACGGAGGGCTCCAAGCTATGGTGATTCCCTTAATACTTTTTGTCTGCTAGAAAAGCCATATGGTTGCAGAGAATGAGACTGTGGGCCTAACGGCCACGACACTTCTACGGAGGTACGTGGCCCAGTTAGGTGGCGCAGTGGGTGCAATGCTAGAGCTACAGTCAGGAAGACTCATCTTCTCAGGAAGAGTTCAAATCTGGCCTCAGGCATCACTGACTGTGTGGCCTTAGTCAAGTCTCTTAAGCCCATTTACCAATGTAAGCTGGAGAAGGAAATGGCAAACCCTGCAGTATCTGCCATGAAAACCCCAACGGGGGTCCCAAACATTGGGCACGACTGAAAACAAGGGAACAACAAGTATGAGCAGAGGAGAAGCCACTTGCTGCCGCAGAGTATTGCTGATTCCAGCTTCAGCCCCCCAGGAAGGAAGACAGGGAGGGAAAAGGCGGAAGCATCTCACACCCGGAAAACGGGCTCTTCCCCCTCCTGAAGGGAAGGGGGACGGCAACGGCCACGCACTGCCACTAACCCCACGGCGGTTACGGCATATCATCCATGACAGGCTCCACCAGAAAGGAAAACAAGGCCAACGTTCTGAGGAATTCAGATCCTTCCTACGACGGGGCTGTTTCAAGCCACGCCACCAAACTGTCCCTGCAAAGAAATGATCTTGTTGGCTCTTTGCTCTTTTTGTCCATTAACACGGACGTGGCAGGAAGAGTGGGATGTAGGGGTCTTTTGCCTCCTCCTTCTGACAAGGCGATCACCCCGGGTAGGAAACAGCTCCACCACCCAATGCATTGCCCACGGATGCCACTGTGGGGGTAGGCACGTACTCTGCAACTCGTGGGACTAGCAAAGTCTGAGACGTGGCATACGCTGGAGATGAGTCTGGGATGGAAGTAACTGCCCGTCTCCCCTTCCGAGACAAAGACTGGATGGCGATCCCGGGAAGGGGGAGATTCATGAGCGTGGGGGCAGAGGCAGAATGACGGAAGACCCAATAAGGATTGCATTCCCCTTGGAGGGCCGTCAGTGCCTCACCCTGATGTCCCTCCGGGGTCCTCCCAGGGGAGAAGGCCGGAGGGGACATCTCTTTCCTTCTTCCTCACCAGCAACCATATCGCCTCCATCCCTTCAGCTCCTCCCTTCCCTGGGACAAAACCTTCCTTATCTCCTGTACCCCTTCCATGGTCTACAATTCCTTTAACTATGACCTCTGCCATGGACCCTGGCTGTCGCTGGGGCTGACCTGAGGCTACAGGAATGGCTGAAAGCAGCCTCTAAATCAATACCAATAAATCTCCCCATGAAAACGCTGGCTGGGGAGGACCAGGCAGACCCCGGGGCCTTTCCATTCTGTTTTTTTTTTTCCAGATTTAATGCTTTTTTATTCTGAGAAAAGAAAAAGAATGAGCAAAATAGTTACTTTCATGACAAAAGTGATTCAGATATAATTATTTCTATTTTATTATCTTTCAAATGTCACTATTTTAGTCCCAAAAGATGAAAGAATAAAAATATTCAACTTGTTTAATCATGAAAATGCAAAGTGGTCATGAGAAATCTACAATGCTTTTTCAGTTTAGCTTTTTAGGGTGATCCAATTTGAATTTCACCCTGGTGGGAAGCAATAGGTGGGAAATTTCCCTGACCAATGCAAATTGGCATTTTTTAATATATATATATTTCTTTATATAGGATGTCAAGAGGCACTGAGTGGTAACTTGCCCCAGGCAAGTATGTGGTTACAGATTGGCCTTGAATCCAGAGCTTACTCTTTAAAAAAGAGTAAAAAAAAAAAACCTTTACCTTCTGTCTTGGAGTCAATTGACTCCAAAGCAGAAGAGTGGTAAGGGCTAGGTGCTGGGGGTCAAGTGACTTGCCCAGGGTCACACAGCTGGGAAGTGTCTGAGGTCAGATTTGAACCTAGAACCTACTGTCTCTAAACCTGGCTCTCAATCTACTGAGCCACCTTGCTGCCCCCTGAGAGCTTACTATTTCTAAGGCTAGTTTTCTATCCACCTCTTCATCTGACATATATTGTACATTTAAGTAGTGCTTCTATAAAATGGGCTTAAAGGGAGAAACCTTGGAAGACCAATTTGGTTATATTATGTTTTTGGAGATCAAGAAGCAAAAGCAAGGCAAAGCTCCATTCTGTTAAGTAGGGATGGAAACCGGAAATGACACCGAAGGCTCACCACTGCGACTTGGGTGCACAGAGGAGGCGAGGGGTGTAAAGATGGAGATCGGAACCCCAGACAATCCCCAGACGTCCCTGGTACTTCCCAGAATTCCCGTCATCTCACCTGAGTCCCCACCTGGGCGAGATCACAACGAGTATTTAAACGGGCTGTAACGCCTACTTCGGCCTCTTCCTCGTCTATGCTCTGCCTCTACTCGGACATTGCAAGTGGCAAAATCCGAAAGCAAGCAAGCGATGAGCAGATGGAGGAGGCAGAAAGCCCCAGAAGCAACAGGGAAAGAGCAGGGCCCTGGGAAATCAAGGGAGCAGACGGCATCTGGGTCCTAATGACGTCTGTCTGCATTCCCGCTCCTGGCACATCAGCAAGGCTTGAGCTTGACAGGCAGCGGGATGGATGGGGGCCCCAGGAACGGCCACCGATCTCCCCTTCCCCCAAAGTCCTGGAACAGCCAAGCCCTGCACTGGGCCCATCCTCAGGGCTCCGGCAGTGTGCCTGGACCCTGCTCCCTGGCACAACTGAATGCGTTCTTTCTTCCTCCGCCTTCTCCTGAGTTGAGGAGCAGAACAGATAGGAGGCTTGACTAGAAGACCTGAATTTAAATCCTGCTTCTAACAGTTACGTGTTATGGGGCCCTAAGCAAAGTAATCACTTCTTTGGTCCTCAGGATTTGCATCTGTACCACAGATCTAGAGCTCTTTTGGTCAAGTGCCTCTGAGGCAAACTAAGGGAGAGGGTGCTGGACCTGCCTAGAGTCAGACTCAGAGTTAAAACCTTGACTTGGACGCTTGAGAGCAGTATAACCTCTGCCTGTCCCAGTTTCCTTCTCTGTCAAATGGGGATAAAAACTACCCTTGTACTCATTGGAAGCATCTCCACTTCCCTCTCAGCGTCACCCTTGATAAAGGATGCATTCTGGCACCACTGAGATCATACAACACAGGGACGAAGAAGAGTGAGCCACACACAGCAAGAGCCATTGTTCCTCGCCCACAGCCCAGGAGAAAGCTGGAGCTGGGTGTGAGTGCTGACAAATACTGATGGCGTGGCTGGGCTGTGGAGGCTCTGTTTCCTGGAGAAATCCCAGGTCTAGACGGCACCCAAAGAATGGCAAGGGGGGCTGGGTGGGACAGAAGCCTTCCAGTAAGACCCTTCCATCCCCTGCTTCTCTCCTCCCTGATTCAGGGACACAGACCTGCCATTCTCCTCCAAGAACAATAACCGCCTTCAGCAAGGAGGCAGAAGCTCTGCATCATTTGCACAGAAAACCAAGGATGTGCCTGAAATGCAGACGTGGGACACCTTCCACCACGTTCAACTGCTGGCGGCCATTGGTCGGTGTCTGAGGAGTGTCCCTGGAGAGGACCCCAACCCAGCAAAGAGCTCGACCAGACACTGGACATCTGGAGACACCAATGGCCCCAGCTCTGTTCTTCGGGAGTCTCCAGGAAGTCAAGTTTGGTTCCCTCCTCACGAGCTCTGTAGTGGGGACTGTGAGCCTCTCCAGGCTTTCAAAGCTTCAGCCTTGCTCCTCCCTGGGTTCCTTCCCCCCAGCTTTCTCCCAGTCTTCCTCTTAGTAGCCTGAATGCTTCATCCTGGCCTCTTCGTGGATGTTTTATGCCCCCCACCCCCACCCACACACACCTAAAAGGCCTGTTTCTCAGCTCAGTTTGGTTCACCCAACAGCCTCTGTTGGGATCTACTTTCCTCTGTGCTTGGCACTGGCCTTGGTGCTGAAGAAACCAGGCCAAGCACTGTCTCCAGGCTGCCCTCTGCTCTTCCCTCCGAGCTCTCTCCCCAGGATCTGTTGCCATCTCCAAGCCACAACAGGTTCACCCTTGGGTCTACCTCTGCCCTGGATGGCTGCAGCAGACTGTATTTATGCCACGAGCCTGGGAGGACTCGATGATCTCTTGTGTAATACCTTCAAGATTGAAAATGATTTCAACGGCCCCGAACGATGGCTGAGCCCAATGAGAGGACTGATGGAAAGACTTGAATTTAGTTTCAGAAAATCAGCTAGGAGCACGGGGTGGGGGAGGAGGGCAGCTGCCTGTAGGGGAGTTTCTGTGAAAAAACACTAGTGGGTTTTGGCTGATCAAAACGGTACAAGCAGTAGACAAGGTCCCGGGATAGGAGGGCAGAAAGGTTACAGAAGCAAGCCCTGTTTCTAGCCTCAAGGAGCTTACAGTCTCCCACAAGAGGACCATGCTATAATGAGCACAGTAGTTAGACACACACCTTACTGTTCAGCCACTCGGCAGTTGTGTCCAACTCTTTGTGACTGTTTGGGGTTCTCCTGGCACAGATATTGGAGCAGGCGCCATTTCCTTTGGAGGCAAACAGGGTAAAGTGACTTGTCCAGGGTCACGCAGTTAGAAAGTATCTGAGGCCACATCTGACCCAAAGTACTCCCAATTCCAGGTCCAATGCTCTCTCCACTGTGCCACCTAGTGCTACTACCCCAACATGTGTATATCACGTACATGCAGATACGTATACAGGACATGGTGAGCCCCAAACACCATTACAAAGAATTAAATTGATCCCATTCCAACAGGCAGGAAAAGATGACTTATAGTCATGGAAGCTGCCCTTGCACCAGCTGTTTGCACACAGTCAGACCACTGCTTTAGAGTGTAGATCAGAACTGGTAAGAAAAAAGAAGGAAGAGAAGTAATGAGAAAAAAGGCAGAGCCTACAAAGGAGAAGACTTAACCCTGAAGGACTTGAACAAGGTAAGTCAAAACTAGGGAAGAGCCAGCAGAGATGACATCAATCTCAACATCCCTCATTTCCTTCAGAAACTGACTGATCTGCTTGCCTCCCAGATGGCTGCTGAAGGCAACACTGGGTTAGAATACAAACTCATCCATAAAAACGTCACGTGGGAGCACGCACAGTATCATCTCATAAAGCAGAGAATCCACAGAGGACAAAAAACTGAAAGAAAGTTTGGCGAGCTAGCCAATCTCAGGGGCTTTTGAGGACAAAAGCCCAAAGGAGGACGGACCCCAAACACAGAGGAAATGGAAATGTCTGCACAAACGAATACGAGAAATTGTTTTCTTCACCTATCAAGACCATGGAACCCTATACTCGACCCATGACGTCCTATTCCCTGAGAAACTTGGAGAGAAAGTAGAATGGTACTGGAGAGAAAAATGATAGGAAAAGCATTTACACTGAATTGATCTGTGCTGGAACCAGTACAATTGGGAGGGATTGATCTGATGGAGTCTGACAGCAGGCAGTGAAGGGTACTAATAGGAATGGGACCCCCATTCTCTGGAATCTTGCATTTCTCACCAGTCAGCAGTAGTTAAACAGAAATGGCAGCATTGGTCAAGCATAAATTGAAGCATTAGTCATTATTACTGGTTCTGTAATATACTCTACTGGGTCATCAGCTTTGTGCCTAATCTGTCTTATTTATTACTTGTTAGACATAATTAATTACCTGCAGTGGTTGACTCCTGGTCTGTATCGTTCACATTTCAGAAAGGTAGCGAGACCTCTCCCACACTGACAAATGATGACGAGGTGGACAATGGGGGGAACATGAGACACTTGCACTAAGGATTCTGGCAGTCCAGAAGGATCCCCCAAAACCTATGCATGCTCCTTTTCCCTATGACCAAACCACACCTCCTCCTGAATGTGGCCATGCTCATTTCCCAAGGTTTGGGGGAAAGGGGTGGGAAATATCTCTCACCTCACTGACTAACAAAAATCAACTGAGAAGACATCCACAACTACCAACTGATGAATGCAACCACCAATAACCAACCCTTGGGTTGGATTTTTAAATGGCCTCCTCCTCCCTGAGGCATGAGGGCAATCGGGAGGGAGAAATCACAAACCTTCAATAAAATATTTAAATAATTTCTCCTAGGACAAGACTGGATCCTCTACAAGGTTTGTCACAGCACAAAAGGGAACATATCCCTTCAGTATTCAGGGCTGATCCCCAGGAAAAGAAAAGCCCAAATGACAGCGGATGGCCACAGAAGCTTTAAATGGCTAATTTGCCAATGGGATATTTGTGTTATGCAATTGGGCTACAGTAACTAAAATAAAAACGAATCCCAAAGTTGGGTGGATTCAATCAATTGTATTCTCCTCATTTTTATTAAGTGTTGTTGGGTGCTCTGGCCTGGGGATCCCAAGGCAAAAAAGAAAAAAAATTCCCTTGCCCTTGAGAAGCTTCCATCGTGTGAGGAGAACCAGGAAAATCAAGGGCACTGAAAGGAATCCCGGCCCCCCAGATCAGGTTCAGACTTTGGACATTCCAGGAGTATTTTCTCAGGGCTTTCTTCTGACTGAGTTCTCTAAAGCCAGCAAGGACTAATGAAAGAGTGAGCTCTTGTTCAGGAATCATCCCTACATTTCCCCTGTTCCCATCAGTATTTACTATAATTCTTCCTCCTGAACAGCCCATTTCTTATTCCATTTTAGTTGACTATTTAGAAATTGTATATCTATATCTATATCTGTACCTATATCTATATCCTCCTTGGAATCTCTGGAATCTTCCTCTTAAACACTTATTAAAACTACTTCACGGACTCCCCAGCTAAAGCTGTGGCTGTAAAGGGACTCTTCTAGAACGTCCCTGACATAGCAGAGCCCCGGCTTGAGCACATTCCAAATTTTAGGATGTGCTTCCAACAGCAAGGCTAAATTTGTTTCTTTGAAGCTTCCATCTATTGCCCTGTGGTGCTGACAGAACAAGGCGAATCCCTCTTTCAGCTCTCCCATCTGTCCTTCTCCAGTCAATCAATCAAAAAGCAGCCCTGAGCCCAGGGCTACCAAGGAACGCACAACCATATCCCCCATCGGAGGGGAGCTCTTGTGGAGGGTGAAGGAGAGGGGAGGGCTCCATGGGATGCTGGAGTGATGGTAGAAACAGAATATGAATACAGGCTTGTTTTTTAAAAATAGAAATAAGTTAAAAAAGAAGGAAAGCAAGCAAGCTCCTCCACTCTACAGGAGTGCACAACCTAATGGAGGGAGACAACCCGCAAATAACCATGGACATAAAAGCTAGGGTTGGGGTAAATGGGAGGCCATCTCCGAGGGAAGCCACCAGTATGAAGGGGATTGAGAAAAGCTTTTTACAGAAAGCACGTCTTCTCTGGGACTTGAAGAAAGCCAGGGAAGCCAGAGAGAAGGAGGCAAAGGATTGCCCTCCCTAAAAAAAGCTTTTCTTATAGTGAGCCACTGATGGACACGTATATGTGTGTGCCTGCATGAATGCCCAGACCCTTTCTCTCATCCGAGGAGCAGACGCACAGAAGGCAGGAGAGGGGAATTTCATCATCAAACATCTACTGTTTTGAAGGTTCCGAAAAGCTCACTGGGGAATCTGTCTGCTCCCATTGCCTGGTGGATGGGACTCTGCCTGGTTTCTCCTTAAGAAGCTGGTCTTGTTAGATCACTGAGTTCTTCTTCTGTCTGTCTGATTATTTTCTGTTTCTGGGAATATTCATTTCTCTTTCTTTTCAGTTCTCAAACTGATTAGCATCGAGCTCCCCAAAGGGATCATTTTCTCAGGGTCAAAGGGGTGAGCTATCAGCTCTCCTCTCTTGCTGCCCTCCTTGGCTCAGCTCTTCCCTTCTAGATTCCCTTCTTCTCCAGGTTGCTCCCCACCCTGCTGGGTTTTGTGCTCGTGTCCTGGGCTTCCTTGGCTGGACTCGGTTCTGGTTATTTCTCTTCAGAGTAGGGTTTTTGCTGAGCTCATTCCTTGAGTGTCTGTATCCATCCAATGCTCTTCCCTGTGGCTCGTCAATGGTCGATGCGCCTTCAGTTGTGATTGGGGCTCATCTGGCTTCTGCCACCTCCCCTCCCCGTCCTGCCTCGGGACTCGCCAATTCCACAGATGCTTTCGTGGTGTCAGAACTTCTTCATGAGCTTCATCCTCTGAGCGACTTTTCTAGCGGGGCTGCTCGGGACTGTGCTTCTCTTCGGCATAACTACTGCTCTTTTTGAGAGGGAACAATTTGAGACAGCCTCCACGGTGGCCTCTCTTTCCATACTCCTGGTGGAACTTGTGTGCGAGCTACTTGACCACAGAGTCCGCTTTAGTGTTTGCCTGTATCCCCAGCCCTCAGCTAGGCTCATGGTCGGCGCTTAATAAATGCTTCTTGGCCTGCTTCTACCTTAACTATTTTTGGTGGCTCTTATGAGTTTGGGAAATAGATGATCCCATCCATCGTCTGCTCTTCCCTCCCAGAACATCTGTATGACCTCCCCCACCCAGGAAGATGTGACTCGAACAGAAGACAAACAAGAAGCCTGGCCAAAGGAAGAGACAAAATGGCGTCCGTAGCACCCAGTGACGAGCCTCTCCCTGAGAGGAAGGCTCTGATCTTTTCCCCATTAGAAATGAAAGTTAAGCTGCTTAGAAATTCTCCTGCTCAGCCCAACAGTGCAAAGAGATGAAACTCATTGCAAGCCTTAGTTCTCAACAGCAAAGGATTCCAGGGAAAGTCAATGCGTGTGACTTCCCGGCAGGGCATCTTGTGTCCACAGAGGTAAACGTCACCACAGAAAGTCTCAGCAGGGAAATCGGATGAAAATAAGCTGCACACAAAAGGCTGGGGATTTAAAATACTTTAAAGGCATATTTTGCCTGCAAGTAAAATAGCCTGAATTAGAAAACGGTGTCAGGGGCCACAAAAAAGCAAACCGTATGAATGGAGCTCGGATGAACTGATCCTAGACTGGGGAGGGGGAAGAGGGAACCTTTGCAGTGCTAACCTCCTGACCCCCTTAGCTGGGCCCACCAGCTCCCTTGAGGCCCCTGCATTGAATGAATCCAAGCACAAAGGGAGACAGCAGGACGAGCTCAAACAGCACCGTCCCAGAACAAGGACTGGGTCGAGCTCAAATAACTGTTGGCAGCATCCTGGGGAAGGGGTGGGTCACTTTGGCCAACAAAAGGGGAAAGATGGCAACCCAGAAACCAGCCAGGATCTTCAGAGCGAGGGAGAAGAGCCCTCTAAGCAGATGGAGGGCACAGAGGCCACCTGAGGGAGTTGGCCCAGGAGCCAGAAGGCCCAGGGAAAGGCTTCAGCTCAAGACAAGAATTCTTTTGTTTTGGGGCCTCGGCAGAAAGCTGGACATTCAAGGCCTGCATCGGTCCACGGATCAAAGCTTACAGAATGCACAG
Organism: Monodelphis domestica; assembly: GCF_027887165.1. Taxonomy (NCBI): domain Eukaryota; kingdom Metazoa; phylum Chordata; class Mammalia; order Didelphimorphia; family Didelphidae; genus Monodelphis; species Monodelphis domestica. Next base: position 3,299,786 of record NC_077233.1, read on the forward strand.
GGTCAGCAGCCTTGGCCATCACCAATATCGCCCCAACATCATCTGGGAAAGATTCCTTCAAGGCTCAGTTCTGAGAATGACTCAGCCTGTGTGACCATAAGCAGTTTGCTTAACCTCTCTGAGATGCACAGGATTGTTGCAAGGATCAGTGATAATAGATGCAAAGCACTTGGCAGCCCTTACAGTGCTATCTATAGGAACGCCAGTTATTATTAGGACGACATCTGCTGTTATGATTTCATCTGCAGAAGCCACACGCCATCGTCTTCCAGCACGTCCCCATGCAGAATGGCTCCCCCTTGCAAGCATCATCCTCTAGTTCGGCCTCTCCTGTGCCCAGCTTGTCCTCTCCCCAGTCTTGGGCTGGAAATCAGGTTTATAACTCCCACAGCCAGTGTGCAAAGCCACTCTACACACAGCAAAACTAACAATACCCCAAACTGTGGTTATTATGGACGGAGCCCAGTGCGAACTTTCATGCAAACAGGAAGTTGTTCTCCTTCCAGTTTTCCTTGTGATCTACTTGTTCCCATTCTTTCCTTTATCCTTCTCAAAATGAGATTAAATGTTGAGACATAGAATTATCAGGTTTGTGACGGAAGGGTACAAAAGGTGGTCTGAGCCTAATACCAAACATGGCCACAGATTATTTCCATGGGTGGCCTTGTTAAATGACTCCACTTTGTTGTTGCCAAGTTGTGTCTGACTCTTTGTTACCTCATTTGGGGTTTTCTTGGCAAAAATACTAGTGGTTTGTCACTGCTTCTCTAACTCATTTGACAGATGAGGAAACTGAGGCATAAAGCGTTAAATGACTTTCCCAGACTCACATAGCTAGGAAATGTCTGAGGATGGATTTGAATTTGGGTCTTCCCAACTCCAGGTCCAGTGCTCTATCCACTGGTACAACCTGGCTGTCCCTTCAGTTTCCTTAAATAGATACTTTCCAGAGCTCTCTGAATCTCTGCTCAAAGGACATCCCTACTGATGGCCTGTCTGGTGTCCATTCCTTCCCTCTTCCTAATTAATGGGCATAATCTACTTTGTACTCTGTTCAGAGGAATACCTCTGTTATAGTATAAAAGAGTCTGTATGTTTGGCATTATCATGATCATTAACTTTCTCTATGGGAGGTGCAGCCAAAGTGGCAGAGAAAAAGCAAGAACCTGCCTGAGCTATCCCAAATTCCTTTTCAAGCATCTCTAAAATATCACCTCAAAATCAATTCTGGGGCAGAAGTACCCACAAAAGATTGAGTGAAACAATTTTCCAGCCCAAGACAACTTAGAAGGTTGGCAGGAAAGGTCTGTTGAAGTGGGGTGGGAATGGAGCACTGGCCAGTGAAGAACAGAAGTAAAGATGTCAAGAAGGAATTAGGCGACCAAAAGCAGATTGGTGAGTCACATAATAAGGGGGGGATAACAAGAGAGGAGTGAGAGTGTTTTACCAGCACCCTCAAGGAAGGTGGGAAGGAGGGGAAGGAGGGAGGGGAGGAATGGAGGAAGGAAGGGAGGAAGGGCAGGAGGAAGGGAGGGAGGAAGGAAGGAAGGGCAGGAGGAAGGGAGGAAGGGTAGGAGGAAAGAAGGAAGGGAGGGAGGAAGGAAGGAAGGGCAGGAGGAAGGGAGGAAGGGCAGGAGGAAAGAAGGAAGGGAGGGAGGGGAGGGGAGGAAGGAAGGAAGGAAGGAAGGAAGGAAGGAAGGAAGGAAGGAAGGAAGGAGAAAAGAAAAAGTGCCAGACTGAAGAGTATATGAAATTGATCACCTCGATGGGGGAGGGGCCCCAGGAGTGAATTTCCTGAGGAGAGAAGACTCTGGCTGGAGAGCAGGGAGAGTCTCTCCATCTTGAGACATCAAACAGAGAAGGTGGATAAAGACTTTCTCCTGAGGGTTACCCATCTTTCCTGCTGGTGACTGGAAATCTTTATCCCCAACACTTCCCAATTGAAGGGACTTTCTGAAGAGAAACCTGAGCAGACTCTACCTCAGCTCCTATTGCCCAAGGGTGAGTCCACCTGATTTTCTCTCGGGGGAGGGGGGAGGGGGGGGAGCTCAGGCTGCCAAGGCCTGAAATCTCCCCAAACTCGAGGAGGGAGGTAAAGAGTTTAGCTAGAGACAGTGACCCCCTTTTCCCCACTTTCCTTTTCTCATTCTTCCCTGCCCTTTATTCCTTTTGTATCACCTGACTGAGTTAACATTAAAAGTTATCTGTTCCTCAAGTTGAGTGTGAGTGAATGGATCAAGGGGAGACCTTTTGGTCTCGAGTAGTGGAGGGGGAACAAGAGGGACAAGAGTAAATTGGGGAGAGCAGTTTTAGCTAAGGAGGGAAGGCAGAAGGGGGAAAAATCTTCAAACCCACTCTCCTCTCTCTGAGACAACCTGTTTCATCTGCTCTCTCCCCTGATCCCTGCTTTGAAAAGGGGGTTCTCCTCTCTTTCCCCTCTCCATACCTCAGGGTACAAGCCTCCCTTTGGTGGGGGTACATCCCTTTTTCTTTTTAAATTTTTTTAAAACAGGGAGGGAGGGAGGAAGGAAGGATGGAAGGAAGGGAGGGAGGGAGGAAAGGAGGGAGGAAAGAAGGGAGGAAGAAGGGACCATTTCATGTGGGGTGAACCCTTTTCATGAACTAGGGGGAGCTACGAATGAGTACTAGAGGGGTTAGGATCTCTATTGTCGGAAAGCACTTCAGAAATAAGTTCATGTCTGAGGACAAATGTAATTAGTGGTTCATCACCTGCATCACTGGAGTGGAGAATGGGGAGCATCAAGCAGATATCTCATAGATCCACTGAATTTGGGGAGTATTAACAAAATCGGTGCTAAGTGTTTTATATATATTATCTCACTGGATTATCATAAAAAACTCTGGAAGGCAGGTGCTAGTTTATTTCCATTTTACAGCTGAGAAAACTGAGCTAGATAGAAGGTCAAAGTGACTTGCTTAGGACTATCACACAACTGAGAAGTGCCTGAGGCCACATTTGAATTCAGGGCTTCCTAACTCTAGGGCTAGCACTCTATGCAATATGGTGCCATCTAGAGACCACTAAAAACAAAAGACGTTTTTCTTTCTAGACTGGCTGGTCCAAGTCAGCATCCCATCAACAGAGGAAATCTTTGATGTCCCTGCTTTCTTGAATGCTTGTATTAAGTGGAGGGGAGGCATCATGGTGGCAGGAAATGCTGTGATGCCAACCTTTCAGGTATCTCATTAAAAACCAAGTGTGTAGGTCCAGCTATAGCATTTCCCCAGTACAAGATCTCTCTCCTCCCCTTACCCTTCTTGAGCTCTTCTAAGGAGACTTGAGAAGAGCCCATTGCTGTGGCTGCACATCTCCTGTGAATGAGGCTGCAGATGCCCATGGGGTAGGGTGTGTGTGTGTGTGTGTGTGTGTGTGTGTTGTTACAAACCTCCTCTAATGAGTCTGTCTGCAGATGTCTTTGCAGTAAGGTGTGTGTGTGTGTGTGTGTGTGTGTGTGTGAGAGAGAGAGAGAGAGAGAGAGAGAGAGAGAGAGAGAGAGAGAGAGAGAGAGAGAGAGAGAGATTCACCAATCACGGCTTCAGCCTGGGCTGAGCCAGGGGTAGAAGGCAGTCTCTTCCATCCACTTCCAATGGACTGAAAACATGACAGAATCAAGGGAAAGGAATCCATTCTTGAAGTAGCAGCCCCATTTCACAGAAAACCTCTGAGGTTATGTACTGGATGTCAGAATCCTCCAGGCACGAACACTGGGGGGGAGGCAGTGTAGCACAGTGGAGAGAATGCTGCATTCTGAGTCAGGAGATGTGGGTTCGAATTGTACTTTTGACCTTTTCTAACTGCACCCTTGTTTGAGTAAGTTCCCTCCCTTCTTTAGATCTCGTGCTAGGGTCGGGGTGGAGGGCTGGGGAGAGATCCTAAACGGGGGTCCCTCGATCCTGAGAGTTCCTGGGTTGATTTTCGGGGGTCTGTGGGCTAGGATAGGAAAACAATTGCATCCTTCTTTTCACTAACCTCGAACAGAAATGTAGCCTTTCCTTCCAAGATGAATGTGGAGGCCCAAACCTTATTCCGAGCCCACGACTGTGGGCTTCACAAGATGGCCAAAGGGTCCATAACACACAAGAAGCTAAGGTGTCCAGATGAGAGGAGCTCCCTAAGGTCTCTCCAGGTCTAAATCTATGGCTGTGTCACCCTACGCGGGTGCTCAGGTTAAGGAAATGCTCTCCACGGCTCACATAGCAGCAGTGTTCTTTGGGTAGAAAAGTAAACTGTGTTTGAAAAAATCATCTTATTAAGGTTTTCTTCCGAAGTCTATGCAAGCAAAAAGACTTTAGAATTCTCCAGCATCATATAGTTCCTCGGGCCCTCTGGGAGTCAAAGAAAGGAGGAGGAATGAATCAATTACCTGCCATAGTGCTGGCAGCCTCTGGTCCAGGGGAGCCAGCTAATGACTACCCAGTCATTGTGAGCTATTGATCTCTCCATGCAGATGTTTAAATATTTTCCTCTGGCTTTTAATACAACTGGCCTCCCCCACCAAAGAACGAGAGCTCAACACCACAGTATGTGCTGCCACAGCCCTGAGCCTACCCGCCTAATGCAAGCACAGGCTCAAGTACTCCGATCAGCCCATCCTATTCTGCCCGAGGAAATCAGCCTTCCTCTATCCTTCTGTTCAGCTTGGATTGAGGGTGTGCCTTGGCTTCCCCCTCCCCCCTCATTGTGTGACTCATTAGAGAAATGTTCTATTAGTGTGCAACCCCTCCTTCCCTCCCCCCGCCATCCCTTGGCTTTGTGGGCTCCACATGAGTCACGGGCTGTGACTCACCACTCACTCTTATGACAAAGGGAACCTGCCCTCCCTTCTCTTTCCTTACCAACCATCTACCAGCTTCATTGGCAGCATTTAGTTACACCCAGGAGGCGCAATGGAAAGGAAGGGGAGGGCTGGCACCACAATTGGTGCTAATTATTTTTTGAACAAGTACCACTGTACATAATGTACCTTTCCTCGAACAACACAGAAAACACATAGGTGCCTTGTGCCCGATTTCGAGAATATTCTTCTAATCTGAGGAATTGGCATGACTTGTTTTACTCAGAAAGACATCCATACCAAAAACAGAGGGACGGGCAAACTGGCAGAGGCAGGACCAACTCCCTGATCGCTTGCTCACTCAACATAATTTCTTTTCTTCTTACTAATCAGGAAGCATGGCATTGTGGATAGGGTACTGGGCCAGGCATTAAAAAGGCCTGGAATCAAATCCCACCCCTGACATTTGAGACAAGAGGTCTGGTTGACCTGAGCAAATCTTTCCATTGCTAAATGCTTCTGGAAACCCACCAGGACTTAACCACTAAGTCCCAGAAGGGTTATGACCTGCAAGGGTGGAGGGATTTCCTACCCTGGGAATCCCCCCCCCAGTGGCTGATGACATACATCAATGACTTTTTAGCTATTTGCATATTAAGCAAACCCCAAATGGAATAGAAAATAGATCAGTGGCTATGGAGGATGACACTGAGTTTTTCAGGCGTGGCGACAGTCACCAAACCAGAGGGGTGGCATCCACAGGCCTCACTCAGGTTTCTCCTTTGGGCAACGCTCTAGGGGTTCAGGCCCATCCCCAGGTTCATCGTTCCTGTCCAATGTTTAGCTGCATGTAAGCAGGCTTCTCCTCTCCAGAGTGCTGCTCTGTTTGGAGTGCTTCTCTAACCTGAGGAGGCGAGCGCTCGGCTGCTCCCTCCAGGCGGACACCCCCTTCTTGGCATCCTTCCACAGGGGAGCCAACCTTAGCTTGGATGAAAGAGGGACGAAAATACTTGCCACCCACTTGGCTCCAAGAGACGGAGCGATGATTGATAGCGTGCACAGCCCGGTGAGTGGGGAGGGGCTCAGAGAGAAGCAAGGGAACCTTGAACGACAACCGCCCCAAAGCACTGGCATCACTGGGTTGGGAGAAGAGGAAACTTCCAAGAGACTGTTTGCTTGGGGAAAAAGGAAGCAGCACCAGCAGACTTGGCTGGTCAGGTTCGGCAGAGGAGCCAGACCTTAAGGCTTCATCACTTAAGAGGCTGGGAATGGAGCTTCTGAACAGGACAAATGTGCAGCCGCCGGACGATGGGTCCAAAGGCTTGTGGAGAAGGTTCAAATGAGGAATAAATGCTATTTGGAGGGCAGAAAGCTGGAGGCGACTGAATCACAGAAGATGGCAGAGGATGGAAGGTGTTAGGGTTCGGGTTAGACTTAGATATGGGGTCCTCAGAGATGGCTAGGGCTGGCCGCTGGTCAACCACACTGGGCAGAATTTCATTTACTTCTAAGGGGCAGGCGGCAGCCTCCTAAGGAGGGAAGTAACGAGGAGATCAGAGAGGCAATATTAGCAGTGGGATCTTTAATTAAATGGAAGGCAAAGAGTTTGAGAGAAAGATTGATGAAAAAGGCCCAATAAACCATAAGGGACGACAGCAAAACCTACATGTATGTATCAGATGGGAGGAGGGGTGGTGAGGGGGACGGGGATAAAGCTTTGTGTAATGACAGACTAAGAGGGGGAGGGGAAGGACTGGAAGGTTCAAGGAAAACGAAGATGTGAAGGTTGGACAAAGGATGTGCTCATGGGACTGCCTCAAAAACAAAAGATCTGCCACTTCTGTGCATTTGTACATGCACTGATTCACTCCCCCTCTATCCCCTTCTGTGGGAATCCTTGTCTTCTTCTGAGACTCAGTTTAGGAGCTGTGTCTTCTGGGAAATTCCCTCTGAGCACAGACGCCCCAATTCGTCAGCTTGGTCCCTCCTCCAATGATTTGTATTTCTCTGTGCACACACTATCATTATCCCCCATGGAGAATGGAAGCTCATTGAGGCCAAGGGCTATTTTGGTCTGGTAGCTGCAGTATGCCGTGAGGGTCTAATTCATCTGGGGGGAAGCAGTGGGGATGGATCTCTGTCATATCGACGTGGAAAGGATGCAGAGAAAGCAACGTGGTCACGTGGTCTGGGAAGATGTGAGGCTCTGGAGAGGAAAAGAATGGCGGAGCCCAATAGTACATGGGGGAATCATCAGCGTTCTCTAGTGACAGGTATAGTGAGGAAGCAGCCAGGTAGCTGTCCTCAGGTCACTACAAGCTGCACATGCTGATGGGCTGACAGAGTATAAAAAGATATTGGGCTGTGAAGCCGTAAAAGAAGATTGGCTTTATTACCCTTCCCGAGGGGATGCCGCATTGGAAGTCGGCTGCCAACGATGGGGAACAGATCTTCTGTAGGATTAGTTTGGGAACATTAGGGAGGCACGGGTTACAACCCCAAATATAGGCCCGTCCCTCACGTCCCGGGGCTCGGCCCTGCCTCACTTCGGGAGAAAAGGGCCCCAAACGTCCTCAGCAGAAGCCAGCTCAGGTGGCAAGTGTGAACACACCACCCAGGGAGCCTTGGGGCCAGATAAATGAGGCCAATAGCCAGGACAAGCCGCCATGGGTGTCTAAGGCAACTGCGCGGGGAGGGGGCAGTGCTTCCTTGTCTGGGCCCATTGCTCAGGGCGCACAAAGTCTGTTTTACTAGGCTCGCTCATCCAAAAGTGTTCACGGTGGCAGCCCAGGCGGAGTACACCGGGGAGCAGAGGGATGGTCAGTGGTTTAATGTCTGGCTCAGATTTAGTGAAAAGAGAAAGTTCTGAACCCCAGTGACCTGGTCTCAGCCGGACTGACTGGAGAGCACGCAGGTTCATTGTCTTGTCTCGTCCCCGTGAGTCGCTTGGCTTTAGGCTGCTACAACCCGAACCACTCAAAGTCCTGCTACAAGGCACTGCTGCAGACGGAACTCAGCCACCGGTCAGTGCTCGCCCCTCGGTCCTGGCTCGGACTTCAGCTGGCGCTCAGCTTCTCTAGAAGAGGCTGCTCCCAGGCTCGCTCGCTCCCTCCCTCCCTCGGGCTGTGCTCGTCTTGTTTTCCATTGGTAGGTAACCAGGTTTTGTCCTGGTCAAGACTAGCCAAGTGTAGCAAGCTTAGTGCTCACCTCACCAAACTGGAATGGAATGGGACAAGGCCGGACGGCCCAATCCCAATGTCCACTAGCCCCCTTCCTCTCCTCAGAAATCGTGGCCTCCTTATATCTGGCCACGAATAGGAAGCAGCAAAAGGCAGGAGTGAAGGCTCCAGGTTAGGACCAAAGCAGCCCATTCTACTGGAAGAGAGAGCAGTCCAAGAGGCCCCCAGAGGAAGAGGTGGCCCCCGAGATAGACCAGAACAATGGCTGGAGAGCCAGATTGGCACCAAGAAAACGTTCATTCCAACATGGCCTCAGATGCAAACTCTCTTAGTGAAAGCAAATCACTTCACTTGTTCCTTAATTTCCTTTTACAGAAAATGGGGCTCTCACAGGGGTGTTGTGAGGGTCAAACGTGGTCATGAAGAAGCAACTAGTGTTTTTATTAAGAGCAAAGTGACCGGCGAAGACTAAGCTACTGGGGGCCCATTAGACCTTCTATCACGGAGGCCGCCTTAGGGATTCCCCAATTCTTTCAAAGCCTCGCAGAATCTCGGAGTTGATGGATTTGGACAAATTGGCGAGTATCCCCCCAGGGCGGGACTTCCTGTTCAGAACCCTTAGTGAGGGATCTCCAGCCATGCTCTGCCCTATGGCCTTGCTGTGGCCCAGTTCAATCACCAACTCCAGGCTTGGGACCTTAGTGATGGGCTCCTACCGCCCCCTAACCAGGCCCTCTTCCTTCTTCCTGACACGCCGACACCCTCTTCCTGCCTGTTCCCCATTTCTTGTACAAGGAACAGTCACGGAAATGCTGCTATCCTGGCTTCTGCAAAGGACGTACGTGACAAGGGACCGACCTGATCACATTATCTTCTGCTACGTACAACCCTGGAGAGCTGGCAGCGTCATTCCTTTGTATTTGCACCCCTCAAACACAACACGGTGCCCAGAACATGGTAACTTCTTAAGAAACGGGCTTTTCATTCATTCAGCTTTTACTGACAAAGTGGCTTTGACCTGGGCCAACTAACGAACCTGAGCAAGCCTGGACCCCTCCCCACCTTCCCAGGCCAGCAAGAAGGCAGCTGTGATGAGATGGGACCAAAGTGGAAGGCCCGATTCCAGTGCCCACTAGCCCACCTCACCTCCAGGGGCCCAGAACCCCTCACAACTTTCTGATAGCTAGCCCGTTCTACTTTTGAAATTAGGGGGATGCTTGAAGCTTTTCTACCCTAATTTAGATAAAAGCTGCCTCTGTTGAGCAGCACTGCCCACTGTTCCTGCTTCTTCTTTTGGGGAGAAGCAGAGCATGTCTAATCCTTCTTCCATGTGACAGTTCTGGGAATGCTTGAAGGAAGCTGTCATGTGCCCCCAGATCTTTGCTTTTATAATTTAAACACACGCACTTATTGCAACTGATTAAAAGTGTGGCGCATCCTTGAGGCCCTTGACGGGCCTGAATGCCCTCTCTGGAGCTGGCACCCAGAGGGGGACACGCTAAGACGGATACCTTCACTGGCGGGTCCCAGAACGATGCGAGGTGCAGCCTAGGACTGCTTCCCTCAGATGACCTTGGAGCTGCTTCTCCTCCCCCCCTTTTTCATCCTGTACGTGCGGTGCCCACTTTGTCTCCCAAAGTTATCAGAGAATTAGGAGAACAAAATTAAATTTATTTCAATTTAGTGCTTAAAGGAACATATGTCAGAATAATTGGGTTAGGATTGCATAAAACACATTCAAATGAATAGCAGGGAGTTACAAGTCCCAAAAGGCTGTGCATCCTCTCTGATGGACGTCTAAGCTCATTTGGTGGAGATATTAAAATGCACACAGGCTCTCTTCACCCTCAGTCATTTCCTCAATTATAAACCAATCATTCCTCTGCCGGAGGACAAGATGACATTTCCCTGTCCTCAAAAGAGGTGCTTATTAAGGGCCTTCATGAATATAAAATGTGGGATCTCCAGCCAAACCGCTCCTTCCGAGACTCCATATTTATCGAGCCGTCCTCCATTCCTATCCCTAGAATGGACCCTCTTTTCTGCCACGGGCCAATCCCAAGTCCTCCACTTGCTGCAGCAAAGAACCTTCGTAGGTTCATAGAGGCACCGCGTTAGAGATGGAAGGGAACTTGGGGATCACCGAGGCCCTCTTTTTAGCCAGGACAAAGTGGGGCCCAGAGAGGCAGTGACTTGTCCAAGCTCACACCGAGAGCTGGTGACAGCCGTGATCTCGACCCAGATGCTCCAACTCCTGTGTTGTTTCTTTCCTGCTCTGCCTACTTTTCTTGCAAGGACCACCTCCTCTAGACAGCTTCCTTTGTCCCTCTCTGCCCATCCCCATCTCTGGGCTCCTTCAGGTTTGTCAGCACCTCACTGCTAGTTCTGAGATCCTCACAGGTCTTCCTTCCCTCCCGTTAGCTCCCTGATGTCTTCATTTCTCCCTTCTAGTTCCAGGGCAGAGAGCCCTTGTCCTTGTGTCCTCAGAAGAGCCAACATTGTTGCTAGTGCGACCTCGCCGCCTCTCAGCCTGCTTTATTCGTGGTTCTTAAGATAAAGAAAGAATTCTTGGAGAAAGAACCATTTTTACTGGAAGTTGGTGCCTAAGAGAACAGGGGCGGCAGTTTGAGCCTCCCGGATCACGGAACCGTAGCGTGGCCAGGCGGGCGATGTGTGGAACGAGCCGCTCCAAGCACGCTCATTTTGAGAGAAACAAACGCCCCGGGAACGCCATTGCCAGGACCCGAAGAGCTTCTTTGTCGCTCCCGTTGGGCTGGAACCCAGCTGAGATGCACCCAGTGAAGCAAGATGCCTCCGTGAGCTGCTTTCAGAGATCCACAGCCATCAAGATGATGGATTTGCCAAGACTCGCTCTGTGCCACACGCCCTGAAAGGGCCGAGGCTGGCTGGGACGAGAGGTACTCAGGGGCAGACAGACATCAGCACCATGGCCAGGGGTAGCCTGGATCTGGAGGAAGGAACTGGCCAGTCCTCTGGCAAGGGCTCCTCAAGGCTGGGTGTACTGTTCTGGGCCCGGCCACTGTATATGCTGGGGAAACTGAGGAAGGAAGAATGTCACAGACTGCTGGCACGGTGCCCTGGGGCAGCTTGAGGGGCTCACAGAGGGCCTAAAATCCACGCAAACCTCCCTGATTTGGGAAGACCACGGCGGGGTGATCTGGAATGCTGGGAACACTGATTGACATGGGAGTTTCTCTGATTCTCCGGAGGGAAGCCAGGGAAGCTGAGCATTCTGTCTGCCCCCTCTCCTCACAGGGGAGTCCCTGGCTAGGCATCCACCTCCCTGATGAGGCCACAGCGTTCTTCTGTAGGTGAGGAGAGGGCCATCATCAGGCCATCTTGGGATAGCTCACGGCGTGTCGAATGAAGCAGCTGACGGTCTTGGCAGGCCAACCTCCCCAGAGGGCCCGCCGTCCCCGCTCCAGAGACCAAGGCCCCCTGGAGGACCTTCCCTCTGACTGCAAGAAGACTCCATTGTCCTTCGCGGTGCCCCTCGCTCCTTCCCCTTTCCCCTGTTTTCTCTTCCTGGGATTACAGAACTGGGGAAGCCACAGTAAAGACCAGAGATAAGCCTCTTCCCTGGTGTGGTCCCCAAGAAAATGAAGGTCTTTCCCCCTTAGGGCTGTACTCTGTCCCGGCTAATCTGACAAATGCTGGGAACGCCGACGGACATGTTCCCAGCAGTGTTCTGCATTAGGTGCCCAGGGTTGCGGGAGCCTTCCAGAGACAATGACTCCTCTAGAGGCACCTCGGCCTTCAGGAACTTGGGGCTGAGCCTTGAAGACTTTCCTCCCAGGAGATCAATCGCCAACACGTGCGGCTTCCAGTGTGCCCACGTCCGAGTCTGGCCCTGCTCCGGGATCGCCTTGGAGCTTGGCTGCGGAACACTTCTGTCCTCCTAAAGTCCTCCTGCTTTTGGACGGCTGCCGTCTGGGCTACAGGAGGCCCCACACATCTGCCTGGAGGCTCCAGAGTCAGAGACTCTTCCAGCCAAGGCAGAGCGCCAGCAGCCGGTGGCGTTCTTCTGGCCCCGGCACAGCGTGCCCCGGGGATCCTGATTTTACCCACAACAAGGCAGCGAAGGAGGGCAGAACCACGGACAGTCCCAAAGGGCACCCTCGCCCCCAGACCAGCCTGCCAGCCCGCCAAGGAAGATGCACCAGCCTGGGACCAAAGAAGAATCAGCGGGGCCAGAAGCGAAAGCACTGAGAGGCTTTAGATGTGAGAGTTCCGGAAATAGGTGCAGCCCGGTGCACGCCGTGACTTATTACCCTCGTGGTCGCCTCGCCCCATTGCACGCTCGACGCCCTGCAGGAGAATGATGGCCTCACGCGCGCCTTTGTGCACTGCGCGGAAGAAGAGCCCGATGGTCGCACTCATGTCAGAACCCTTAATTCAACGGAACTCGGTGCTGGTTCCTCATTCATTCGGGGCCTAACGGGAGGCCCTGGGCGCCGGGGATACGCAGGCACAAACCAGCCGCTGCCTTCCCTGGGAGAGCTCTGGAGCTACCCAAGCGCGGCTAACAACAGCCCAGAGGGACGCCTGGGAGCTCCTCCACACGTCTCCCACGTTTCTACACGGGGAAGCGGGATGTGCGACGGGAAAGCAGGCTTCACAGAGGACCTGGGGCTCGAGTTGTGCGGAGAAGGGCAAAGAGCAGGAGGAGAAGCAAAGGACTAAGTGGAGAGCGTGGAGATAGCAGAGGGGATGCTGCCATCAGGGAGTGGTCAGCGAGCTTGGCTCACCTGACATCATATAGGAGAGCCATCAGGCGGCCAGCCAGGGCTGGAGCCACACGACAGGGGCTCCAAGTGCTGGCCAAGAGAGGCCCTGAAGGTTTCGTAGGGGCAACAGAGTGGGCTTTGGGCCTTAGAAAGACTATTAGGTGGGGCAGGCAGATGGCTCAGTGGACAGAGAACCAGGCCTGGAGAGAGCAGGTCCTGGGTTCCAATCTGGCCTCAGACTCCTCCTAGCTGTGTGCCCCTGGCCAAGTCACTTCACCTGAAATGCCCAGCCCTTAGTGCTCTTCTGCCTTGAAGCAGCACTTAGTATGGACAGAAGGGAAGGCAACTAATCAAACAAAGAAGGCTGTTGGATAACCCGGGGAAGGATCCGTTGGAGGACCCTGGAAACCCAGAGACCAAACCACAGCGAAAACGGGAAGGGTCTGGACTAGGGAAGATGCTCTGGAGGACGGGGAAATGAAGCTGGATGGAACTGACTTGGTGTTGGAACTGCCCGCTCATGGCGGCTAAGGGAGGAGGAGGCACGCAGAGCATTGTGGGAGACGGCCATGCGGCAGAGCGGAAGAGAATTCCTCCTTGGGGACTGTTGGGCTGGAGATGCTCGCAGCATCCTGGGTGGAGAGCAACAGGAAGCTGTATGTTCAGTGCAGGCCCAAAGCTCAGGAGAAAGGAGCTCCCCGAGGAGCCGATGCCTGGGAACAGGAAGGGGCAGAGGAGCCGAGAGAGCCTCCAGAAGACATTCTGCAGCTCGGCCCGGAGACACTTGAGCTGCGAATACCTTACACAGGAAGTGAGGCCGTCCTGGGGATAGGAAGGATGACGGGCATCGTCAGCATGGGGCGAATGCCCAGATCGTCAGCTCTACCTGTGGCTTCGCTGCTGCAGAACTGCCTTCCCTCAGGTCAGTCGCTTTTCCAGAACCCACGGCCTGTAGAAGGCTGCCGGGCCTTGTCCTTTTCTTGGTTGTGGGGACACCCAGTCAAATCTGCCACTTCCTCAGGGAAAGGAGCTTCTTTTCTCCATCTCTGCAAATGAGAGCCCCGGAGGGGCTAAGTGACTTGTCCAACGGCATACGGCCAGTGTGCCTTCCTGATTCGGAGCCACCACGCTACAGGCGCCTCACCCGGTCAGTACTTGTTCAATTGTTGTTGGAGGGCATTGAGGAGGCACCAGAACCATCCACGTTGGCCCCATTTGAATTTCTGTGCCGGGGCAAGATTTGAAAACGCCCTTTGATCCTGCCCTCCTGTGAGCCCCCAGCCAACCTCATGAGCTGACGACAGCTGGTCTTCTCGTGCCCATTTTCAAGACGAGGAGACCGAGGCGTCCGTCACCTCCCGGAGCCTGGCCTTCCTGCTGTCAAGCCCCGGCGGCTTCTCTGGCGACGCGTGAGGCAAAAGCCAGGCTGCCCACCGTCCCCCTCCGCAAGGCGGGGAAGCCAAGAGGGAGCCAGAAGTAGGGAAGCGACCAGCACAACAGTCAAAGCAGAGGGAGGGAGGAGGGCGTCCCGCGTGTCTTCGGGGCTCCCCCGGAACCTTCCTGGAGAGGCAGAGCCAGCGGGCAGACTGAAGGCTCCCGTCCCCGAAGAGGCGCTTGCTGGGCACCGTGGAGAAGGGAGGCCTCATTCACGGATGGACGGTGGGGGCAGGAGCTCTAGGCCTGGAGGAAGGATCTCCAGGAAGGGGCCTCAGTCAGTCCGGGGGGGTCCCGAGCTAGAATCTGCTCTGAGCCCCAGAGAGCAGGCCCGCAGGCCTGCTGAACAATGTCCAGGGCGGAAGAGCTCGCGGCCTCCACGGCAGCCCCTTCACCGTGATGGAGCTCGAATCGCTAGCCAGGCTTTCTTAGCACTTGATTACAAGCCAGGCCTGGAGACGGCAGGTCCTGGGTTCAAAGCTGGCCTCGGTGACCCTGGCCAAGTTCCTGGCCCCCGCGCCTGGGATGCCTCCACTTCGTTCTATCCCCACCCGCTCCGGATCGCAGCGTCTCCTAGCATGCTCTCAGGGATGTGGCTGATGCTTAAGAAATGTTGAAAGGAAGCGAGTCAGGATGAGAAAACTTGGCAAAGACACATAAAAGAGGCAACACATTGATTAAGCCATGACTCCATGCAAGCCCCTTTGCTAAGTGCTGGAGACACACGATAACAAGATGGTTCTTGCCTTCAGGGAGCCTGGATGACCGCTGGGAGAAGAGAACAGATGGCAGAGAGCCGGTGAGCAGGGGGAGGGGTGGTGGAGAGGACTGGCACCCTTTGGAGATGTGGCCACAAAGCACTGATGCTTGGTTCTGGGCACCACAAAGAGGAAGTTCCGCCATCAGAGTCCTGGGAACAGACGGGAAATGAGGGGGACGGCTGGGATGTGAGCAGCATGGGTGGCTGCAGAGCTTGAGGGTCCAGCTGAAGACAAGTCCTCTGAGTATCCTTCAGCCTCTTCTCAAGCCACTGCAGTGTCCAGTGACTCTTGAGCTTGACAAGGGGAAAACCTCAATTTCTTGTAAATGGCTGTCATTCCCCTCCATCAGGAAAGGTGACTCTTCGAGCATGGGTGGGAGGCTAGGTGGTCAATGCCCTGTCCTTACCACCCCCACCAAAGAGCTATCACTCTTTGCGGATGATGTGATGGACTTCTTAAAGAATCCTAGAGAATCAACTAAAAAGCTAATCGAAATAATCAACAACTTTAGCAAAGTTGCAGGATACAAAATAAACCCACAAAAGTCATCAGCTTTTCTATAAATCTCCAACACATCTCAGCAGCAAGAATTAGAAAGAGAAATTCCATTTAAAATCACCCTAGACAATATAAAATACTTGGGAATCTATCTGCCAAGGGAAACACAGGAACTAAATGAACACAACTACAAAACACTCTCCACACCATTAAAACTAGATCTAAACAATTGGAGAAACATTGATTGCTCATGGGTGGGACAAGCTAACATAATAAAAATGACCATCCTACCCAAACTTATCTATCTATTTAGTGCCATACCCATTGAACTACCAAAAAACTTTTTTACTGAATTAGAAAAAAACCATAACAAAGTTCATTTGGAAGAACAAAAGATCAAGAATATCAAGAAAAATAATGGAAAAAAAAAACCATGAAGGATGGGGGCCTTGCAGTAGCAGATCTTAAAACTGTACTATAAAGCAGTGGTCATCAAAACAATATGGTACTGGCTAAGAGATAGAAGGGAGGATGAGTGGAATAGGCTTGGGGCAAGTGACCTCAGCAAGACAGCTTATGACAAACCCAAAGACCCCAGCTTTTGGGAGAAAAATCCACTGTTTGACAAAAACTGCTGGGAAAATTAGAAAACAGTATGGGAGAAATTTGGTTTGAATCAAAATCTCACATCCTACACCAAGATAAACTCAGAGTGGGTGAATGACTTGAATATAAAGAAGGAAAATATAAGTAAATTAGGTGAACACAGAATAGTATACCTGTCAGATCTATGGGAAAGTAAAGATTTTAAGACCAAGCAAGAGTTAGAAAAAAAATTACAAAATGTAAAATAAATAAATTTGATTACATTAAATTAAGAAGTTTTTGTGCAAACAAAGCCAATGCAACCAAAATTAGAAGGGAAGCAACAAATTGGGAAACAATCTTCATAACAAAAATCTCTGACAAAGGTCTAATTACTCAAATCTATAAGAAGCTAAATCAATTGTACAAAAAAACCCAAACCATTCCCCAATTGATAAATGGGCAAGGGACATGAATAGGCAAATTTCAGATAAAGAAATCAAAACTATCAATAAGCGCATAAAAGTGTTCTCAATCTCTTATAATCAGAAAAATGCAAATCAAACCAAATCTGAGGTTCCTCACACCTAGCAGAGTGACAGCGAAGTAATAAATGTTGGAGGGGATGTGACAAAATTGGGACATTAATGCATTGCTGGTGATGCTAAAAGACTGTCTGCCCTGTGATCCAGCCATACCACTGCTGATTTTGTACCCCAAAGAGATCATAAGGAAAAATTTTCATAAGAATATTCATAGCTGCGCTCGTTGTGGTGGCAAAAAATTGGAAAATGAGGGCATGTCCATTGATTAGAGAATGGTTGAACAAACTGTGGTATCTGATGGTGATGGAATACTATTGTGCTGAAAGGAATGATGAACTGGAGGGAATCCATGTGAACTGAAAAGACCTCCAGGAACTGATACAGAGTGAGAGGAGCAGAACCAGGAGAACATTGTACGCAGAGACTGATACATTATAGCACAATTGAATGTAACTGACTTCTCTACTAACAACAATGCAATGACCCAGGACAATTCTGAGGGACTTAAGAGAAAGAATGTATCCACATCCAGAGAAAGAACTGTGGGAGCAGAAACACAGAAGAAAAACAACTGCTTGATCATATGGCTCGAAGGTGATAGAATCGGGGATGTAAACAATCACTCTATTGCAAATGTTAATAATATGGAAATAGGTCTTGATCAACGAAAGACACATGTAAAACCCCATGCAATTGTGTGTCAGGTACGGGGGGGGGGGGGGAAGGGAGGGAAAGAACATGAATCTTGTAACCATGGAAAAATATTCTAAATTAATAAAATTTTCCAAGACTTAAAAAAAAATTAAAAAGCTTACATTCCACAAGAAAAAAAAAAGTTGCTTTTCTGGTCTAGGGTCACTTTCCCCGATTCCTCACTGGCTGCTTACCCATCTGTGGTGGCACTCTCCCAAATGGGTCATATCCTTCCTTGAGCCTTAAACACAACTAAACTGATTTGGCTTTTCCTAAATTGCACAGGGAAATCATCTGGAACATTGACTTGACAAATACTTCTAAATCTACTGCATCCAAGGGACCATGCCTGGACTGGTGGAGGTTACTTAGAGGGAGAAGCCCCAGGCCCTGGCCTCATGGCCCTCAGAGTCTCCAGCCCTGAGTAGCCTGCAGCATTCATCTCTTCATCACACTTCACCGTCTCTTGCTATGTCTACAGCAGAATGAGAGGCAGTCCCAGATGGGCAAGGACCCTCAGTCATCTAGACTGACTTCCTGACTTTCTAGCCCTCAGACAGACACTAAGGCACTTGCCAAAACTAAGGAGAAGAGTTGGAATGGGACCCAGTTCCCTTGCTCCCAAGATCCTGGAACAGGCTCCTTCCTAAGAAATGAAGGCAGACGGGACCAACTGAGCTAAAATCCACCTCTAGTCATTGTGGGTGGTGTGACAGGAGCACGTGTTTTCCCTGGCTCCCACATCTCTAAAACATGATAAATAAGGTCTTCAGTACCCACCTACCCACCCACCGATGAGAGTGGCCCAAAGGAGGTCAGATATTCGAGGCTTTGCAAACCTGAAAGCCCTATGCAGAGGTCGTGATGCTTTTGGGGGCTGCAGAGGTGTTGAGTGCTCCATGGCCTCGGGATGCTGGGTTTTCTTAGCTGTTGTTTCTGCCTTGTAGTTTTTCTTTTTTCTGTTCTCACTGCCAGGGGCTGTTGGCTTCTGAATGTCTGAAGGGAGCCTGTGTCTGGTTGACTCTCCCCTATTTCTAACTGGCTGGCTCCAATCTCTCGGGTTTCCCAGGCCC
Organism: Monodelphis domestica; assembly: GCF_027887165.1. NCBI lineage: Eukaryota > Metazoa > Chordata > Mammalia > Didelphimorphia > Didelphidae > Monodelphis > Monodelphis domestica. The sequence goes on from NC_077233.1 coordinate 3,318,098, forward strand.
AACTTGTTAGAACATGCCTGAGGACTGAGAGGCTGAGGCATTCTGCTGTGCCTTGGCCTTGGCCATCGGGGGGGGGGGTAGTAGAGGGGAAGCCCTTGGCTGAACCCCAGAGATCTTTTTCCCTCCCTGGGAATATCTGTGTGTCTGTCAGTCCTCCTCTCTCTGTGGCTCAGTCTCTGTTGCTGAAATCCATCCCTAGCATTCGGTCATATCGAATCGAATTCTCAATTTCTTCAGATTATGGAAGAGAATCCAATTTCTGCTCTGTGAGGTATTTAGAAACCAGCGACATCGAATTTGACTTCAAAGCAATGTGAGAAAATATTTTTAGAATCAAATGAAAGAATGATTTCTGATCCTTTAAAAAGAAAATCATTTCCATATTCCTCGAGCAGGTTTCCTTTCTTTTGACAACAAAATGCTAATTAAAGACCCCAGGAGGACATTTCCATGTCCCAAAGGCTCCAAGTGTTGTTTGGTTCCAGCATGAGAGTTCCACAAGTTTTCAAAGTTCTTATTTTGAGGAGCTGCTAAAAGAATCCTTCCTCTCTCTCTCCCTCCCTCTCTCTCTTTGGCCACCTCCTCATTGCCTGACTATTCCTTAGGAAGTGCCCCACATCTCCGCCTTTCGGGGCCTCTAAGTGACTCACAAAACAAATTCTTGCAGCTCCACTGCGTAGGAGACAAATGGACAAATGGACTGTGGGGTGGCTTTTGATCTGTGAGGCCGGCTCAGGCTCCGAGATGAGACTGGAAAGGCTCAGTCTGGCCTTTTCCCACCTTCTTTTTCAAATAGATTTTGTCCAAATCTTTAGCATCATCAGAGGCCAAGGGGAGCCAACAGTCTCGTGATTTAAGGAGTCTCAGGCAGAGCAATCCTGCATGCCCCACACTCTGGCATATCTCCCTAGCGTCTCTGGACAGGGGCCGCTGCTATTGGACACTCAGAGAAGTGATCCCTCCAGCCCGCAGCCCCAACTTCTGAACATTTCTGAAAACAAGTCTCATGGCTCTCCAGCAGGAAGGAATATGGAGACCAGCTGGTTCGCTCTTCAAATTTTAGGTAAGGAAACTGAGGCCTGAGAAATAGGTTCAGACTGGGCTTCCGAGGAGACAGCATTCAAAGGCAGGTCCTCTAACTCCACATCCTGGTAGCCTCAGGACAGACCAGCTTAGCCCCTCAGAAGGGGAGGGATTTGCAGCCAGCGTCTCTGTGGGGATGCCTTCCTTAGAGGTTTCCAATATCTTGTCGCAACCAAATGACAGATCCGAGGATTTCACGTTAAGAAAGGTCAGGGAGCATCAGTGGAGTCCGGTGACTTGAGGACAGTTGGTGTTGTGGTGCCCTAGGCCTGATGTCCAGCCACACACTTATCTGGGTGACCTCAGGAAACTCCTGGGCCTCCAGAGCCTCAGTTTCCTCATCTGCAAAATGCAGCCATTGGACTAGAAGGACTTTAAGACTCTGGACCTTCCTTACTTCAATGGTTCCGTACCTGGCGGGATCCCACATTCTTTCTAAGGTCCACAAGCTGGATCCCATCAGGTGCCTCTGCCTCTGCAGTGACACAGGGACAGCTGGCTCGTCTTCCTGGTTTATGTGGTCTCAATCCAGAGCTGGGTGAGCCTCATCCCCTCCATGATGAGACTCAGTGACAAGCCCCGTCATTGGGCTGGAGCCACTACAGGGAGCCTGGGCATCTCCCAGAAGGCTGTTCTGTGAAGCTGGCTTCAAGGACTCCAGGAAGGCCCAATGAGCCCCAGAACTCACAAGTGCCAGCAGAGAGCAGGAATAAAAGAAAGAAGTGAAGCTTCGAGTCCTCCCAAGCTCCCTTCAGCAGGACTGACTTATCCAGGCTGTAGACCCTGCATAAGGGCAGTGGGCAGAGCCCCAGGGCTGGTGTCAGGAAGATCCAGCCTCAGATACTTACTAGCTGCAGGATCTTTGATAAGTCGTTTACCCTGTTTGCCTCAGTTTCCTCATCTGTAAAAGAAGCTTGAGAAGGCAATGGCAACCCCCCCCCCCCACCAGTATCTTTGTCAAGAAAACCCAACATTGGGTCATGAGAAGTCAGGCACGACTGAAACAACTGAACGACGAGAACGTTAACCCTCTTAGAGCATCCGTGTGCCAGATCCAAAGACCTGATTGGCTGGTCTCGAGTTTGACATCATTGTGGCTGATGAGAGCATGAAGAGGCAACTTAAAGCAAGCAGAAGCTGGAAGAGACAGATGAGGCTCAGCCAGATCTCCTCATTTTACTGAGGCTCAATGAGGAGCCCTTCCTGGCCCAGGCTCACACAGCTAGCAAGTACAGAGAGTCAAGAGTTAAACCCAGCCCCTGGCCCCTCCGCCATGTCTTACTTCTTAAGGGGGAAAGAGGAGGATTCCCCCTTTATCTCCAGTCAGAGACTGTTTCTGGGGAGAGTGAGACATTTTCTTCTATTTCTTCTAGTGATCACAGCTACGTGGCACAATGGATAGAGCACTGGATCTGGAGTCAGAAGACCTGAGTTCAAATTCTGCACCAGATACTTATTAGCTATGTGACCTTGGCAAAACCGTTTTAGCTCTGCCTCAGTTGCCTCATCTGTAAATGGGATAATGACAGCACATACTCTGCAGGGCTGTTGTGAGAATATAATGAGATAATAATTGTAAAGCTCTCGGCACAGTGCCTGGAATATAGTCAAGTTCTATATAAAGGGTGACTATTGCTGTCATTGTTCTTGGGATTATTCCTACACAATCTAGACGGAGAGATACTGATGAGGGCCAGGATCAAACTAGCCAAAGGGGGAAGCGATTCTCCCTCTGAGGATGAGACAGGACCATCATCAAGGGCCTCATTACCTCATTAACTATTGTTACCACCCTCCTCATCATTTCCTTGCTGTCAAAGAAAGGCCCAGGTGGTGGTGAGTCAGGAGGGAATGCTGGAAAAGTGCCTGGAAATGGAAAGGAGAGACTTGGATTCAAATGGAGGATTTTTCATTGATTTCCTGGATGATCAAATCCATTAACTTCTGAGGGCCTCATCTACTCTTTCTCTGCAAAAATGAGCTGGCCACACTACGTTGGCTCTTTCAGCCCTCAAACTGTGATCTGCTCGAGAATGGAGACCTGCGTGTGTCCTAGGACACCAGGGTCTGTAGAGGATGGCGCCACAGCCTCCAGGACAGGCGAGGAGCACACCCAAGCATCTGGCAAGGGACCTGCCTAAAGGAAGCCCTCAGAACCTGGAAAATATGTTGTTTCAGGGACAAATGGACCCAGACTTGAACTTGTAATGCACTGACTAGGCTGGACTGTCCATTCAGGGCTCTGAACATCCTCCGCAGTCTAAGAGCATCCCAAGGGGCCTTGTGATGCTTCCTCCCATCAGTCCACATTCCAAGCTCTTCCATCTTCCTTTGGAAAGGGATATTTTCTCATTTCCCCAAACTCACCATCATAACCCAAAGTCCAACAAGGGCGTAGCAAGCTGCCTGGTTCTACATGGAGGCCTGGCTGGACTGAGGCATATACACACAAGGAGTTTTCTAATAAACGATGGAGATTTACTGACTCATCTTCAACTGGCTCGTCTCCAAAGCAAGTTTTTGCAAGACTACACCTAGTGGCGGTGGCCCTGCATTTGCAACTCCCTGGGGTCAGAGGCCTTCTCTCCCCACCTGGAACCAGGCTGCTGAATGACTCTGCTCCCATCCTTTTTTCCCCGGGGAGATAGAAAGCCTGTCAATTATTCTCACATCCTCAGCGAGCTCTTCTCCATCAAGACACAGTAGGAAGATGGAGCTCTATTTTTAGCCCTGCTGGGACTCATTTATCCTTGCTGGACACGGTTTTCCAAACTGCCCGGCTCTTGGTGAATCAGCTCTTGGCTTTTATTGTCCAAATAATCGATGAACCTTCCTCTGCTGGCTCACATCTGGGACGACCCACACAAATCTTTCTGTTTCACGTTGACTTCGGGAAGCAAGGATTTCCAGCCAACAGGACAGATCACGGGGACTTTAAATCTCATGGAGACACATAAAGGAAGCACAAAACACCACAGCGGGTGGCTGGGGGAGGGGAGCCCACATATTACTGTCTGCCCCACAAGTAAGTAGTGCAGTCACAGAATCCTGGAATCCAAGAGGAGCTCAGCAGCAAACGGTGTATTAGAATAAACATCGCTGACAAAGGGTCATCCATTCTGTGTAGGCAGCCCATCAGCTGCTGGATGAGAAATTCTTCCTAGCCATAAGCCAACCCACATCCTCTGGGGCCGAGCAGAACAAGGCGAGTTCCTCTTCCGAACAACACCCTGGAGATATATGGACACAAGATGTCTCCTCTAAAGGCTAAGTGCCCTCTCCTGTTCCCCTAAGTCTTCTCTTCTCTAGGCTCCACATGACCAAGTCCTACACAGAACTTCAGGGCACTTTGGGATCACAGCACCGTTGGTCAAGCCCACGTCCTCAGCCAACCTGACCTTAGGCCATGCCTCTGCGAAAGCCTAAGGTCATGGAAAACGTTTCCTATGAGCCCAGAAGTCCGAGGATCGATCCAGCCAACGTCCCGGTTTTGCTGAGCACCTAGGATGCTGCCTGGGCTCATCGCTTGGGCTCTCTGAGGCTCCTCCCCAAGATGAAGCGACTGTCCCTGGCTGGCGTTCTGGGTTCCCCATTGCTGGGAGGGCCTTGATAAGACAGTGTCAAGAAGAGGCCATCAGGAGGATGAAGGGCCCGGACACCTTGGAAGAACTGGTTGGCCTAACCTGGTCGGAGGAGCAATGACCATGGAGACAAGCTGCCTTCAAGCCTGGCTGGGCGGCCTCTTGGAAGGGAGAAGCCAATTTCCTGTTCATCCCACATGTCCGAGAGTAGATGGACTCCACAACGTGAGTGCTCCAGACCTTGCTAGCCCGGACAGGCTTTGATCTGATACGCCATTAGCTGCTCCTGGAGAGACAAACGAGCAAATGAGAGCCCAGATCGTGGCCCATTTTTCCTGAGTGACACCTGAGCCCCGAGGCTGCAAGGTGGCACCACCGGCACACTTCATTGACGGGAAACCAAGCTCCTCACGCTCCGATTCCAGCAGAATCCAAGTCTCTCCTGCATGGACAAGTGATGGAATCTGTGCTTGAGAAACTTGGCCCCATCAACAGGCTGCTCAAATCCAGGAGGAGCCCACCAGGTGGGAGCCTCGACGATGCCCGGCTGCCAAGGGCATCACTGATCCCTCCTGGTTCCAGCAAACAGCATCATTCATGGCAACCATCTCCTGCCCTCAATTATTTGTACACCCTAGTGGATTAAAGGACCACGGCGACAGTGTCTGAGGCTGGATTTGAACTCATGTCTTCCTGACTCAGGCCTGACTCTCTACTAGGCCACCTAGATCTCATTACAACTCCAGAAGGCTAGGGCAGAGCTCTTTCCTCATCACCGGAGCTCTGACTCATGAGACAGTCCACTGAGGGAGGGGAAGGCTCTAGCCTGGGCTTGATGCCCCACATCTGGGAGGACTGCCCCAGCCTCCTCTGGGAGTGAGGAGCTGCATTTACTGGGAGTCCTTCTGGGAACCTGAGCTCAGAGACCCCAAGGGCAGCCCCGTGCAGCCCTGCAGCGGAGCACCATTTTAGGAGAGAACAAGGCCCACAGCAGGCCCTGCCCCTCTGGGCACCCCCAGCTGCTCTGTCTCCTTCCTTTCTCCTTCCTGCTGGGACTCTGAGGGGAGTCTCTGGCGGCGAGGATGCTGGCAGGCAGCCCCTCATTAGGCAGGACGTGAAGTCTTGGGAAGGGAATCGGCTGCTTCCACGAAACGCCCGGTCATCGCCGAGTTCCCTCTGGCTCCTCTCCGGCCGTTTGGGCCAAACCGTTTCTTCTCAGAGCCGTAGCCTGGGTAGCTGCCATCCCCGGTCGATTCCATTCCCCTACCTGACTGGGACAGGAAGCTGGCAGCGAGCTGGAGAGGCTGGGTGACCCTCAGGACCGTGCTGCGGTGGGCAGGGAGCCTCGGCCACAGCTGGCTGCCGGGGGACGCATGTCCTGGCCAG